>NC_060143.1:83115414-83315414 GCF_021461385.2 Schistocerca piceifrons | reverse complement strand
TCTCCAAATTTTTCTTAGGTTTCTTTTACTGCTTGCTCAATGTACAGATTGAATAACATCGGGCATAGGCTACAACCCTGTCTCACGCCCTTCTCAATCAATGCTTCCTTTTCATGCCCCTCGACCCTTATAATTTCCGTCTGATTTCTGCTCCCTATATCGTACCACTGATATCTTTATAACTTCAAAAATAGTACTCCAATCTACATAGTCAAAAGCTTTCTCTAAGTCTAAAAATGCTATAAACCTAGGTTGGCCTTTTCTTAATCTATGTTCTAGATTAAGTCGTAGGGTCAGTACTGCCTCAAGTGTTCCTACATTTCACCAGAATCCAAAGTAATAATCTTCCCTGAGGTCTGTTTCTATAACTTTTTCCATTATTCTGTAAAGAATTCGTATTAATATCTTGCAACACGACTTACTAAACAGATAGTTCGGTAATATTCACGCCTGTCACTACGTGTTCTCTCTGAAATCGGACTTGTAGTTTGAGGGTATTTCGCCTGTCTCATACATCTTTCACACCAGACAGGAGAGCTTTGTCATGACTGACTCTCTCAAGGCTGTCAGGTACTCTGATGGGATTTCTTTTGTACGCAGAGCCTTGTTTCGACTGAGGTCTTTCATTGCTTTATCAACTTCTTCTCGCATTACTTTTCTTAAAGTATTTGTATGGAGTGTGGGAGCGTATGGAAGTGAAACGCGTTCGATAAACAGTTTAGACAAGGAGAGAACAAATACTTTTGAAATGTGGTGCTACAGAAGATTGCTGAGGATTAAATGGGTAGACCACGGAACTAACGAGGAGCTACTGAATATAATTGGGGAGGAAAGAAATTTGCTGCGCAACCTAACTAGGTGAAAGGATCGATCGGTATGACACATTCTGAGACATCATAACACCAGTTATTCAGTACTGGAAGGAAAGGTGCCGGACGGTGTGGCCGTGCGATTCCAGGCGCTTACAGTCTGGAACCGAGTGACCGCTACGGTCGCAGGTCCGAATCCTGTCTCGGGCATGGATGTGTGTGAGGTCTTTAGGTTAGTTAGGTTTAAGTAGTTCTAAGTTCTAGGCTCAGAGCCGTTTGAACCAACAAAGGAAAGGCTGGGGGGGGGGGGGGGGGGCGAGGGTATAAAAATCGTAGAGGAGGATCAAGAGATAAATACGATAAGAAGATTGAGAAGGATGAAGGATGTACGTTGCAGTAGTTATTCGGAGATTAAGAAGCATGTACAGGATAGAGTAACATAGAGGGCTGTATCAGACCAACCTTGGGACTGAAGACCACAATGGCAACAATAGGTGTCCAGATACTGGATATGGTTCAAATGGCTCTGAGCACTATGGGACTTAACTTCTGAGGTCATCAGTCCCCTAGAACTTAGAACTACTTAAACCTAACTAACCTAAGGACATCACACACACCCATGCCCGAGGCAGGATTCGAACCTGCGACCGTAGCGGTCGCGCGGTTCCAGACTGTAGCGCCTAGAACCGCTCGTCCACCCCGGCCGACTTACTGGATATTTCTGATCAAATAGTGTAGATGGAATGGGCATCCTTTGGAAGTGAAGATGATGACGATAACGGATACTTCCGATAAAATAGTGCAGATGAAACAGCGTCGCACCTAACCTCTGGAAGTGAAGATGATGGTGGTGATGGTCATGGTGGTGGAGGTGCTGATGAGAGATGTGTCTGCCAGCTGTTAGGCGCACACTTTCGTGACTTTCGGGGTAGAAAAGCGTGTGGCGGCAGCTGAGCGGCAACCAGGCGCTGGTCTGTGTGTTTTGGTCGTCCGCGGCTGTTGTGCTCCAGAGCCGCCGTCCTTCGCTAAGTGGGTCAACGGCCGACACTGTAAGACGCGCCGGCTGGCGTGGGCCGCTTTTCCCGGCGCCTCCGCTCACCTCCGGGTTCCCCTCCGCCTCTCCCGCCTTCTCCCTCACCCGCCCCCGCCCCCCTCTCCCGCTGCTTTCTAAAGATCTCTATCGTGGCTGTCTTCCATCATCCTCGAACTGCCAGTCATATGCTACCGTTCCAGTTGCGTCCAAGATCGTCTTGCATGGTTATCTAAGCAACTTTATCCCAAGGTGCTAAAACCACACTACTGGCCATTAAAATTGCTACACTACGAAGATGACTCGCTACAGACGCGAAATTTAACCGACAGCAAGAAGATGCTCTGATATGCAAATCATTAGCTTTTCAGAGCATTCACACAAGGTTGGCGCCGGTGGCAACACCTACAACGTGCTGACATGAGGAAACTTTCCAACCGATTTCTCATACACAAACAGCAGTTGACCGGCGTTGCCTGGTGAAACGTTGTGATGCCTCGTCTAAGGAGGAGAAATGTTTACCATCACGTTTCTGACTTGGATAAAGGTCGGATTGTAGCCTATCGCGATTGCGGTTTATCGTATCGCGACATTGCTGCTCGCGTTGGTTGAGATTCAATGACTGTTAGCAGAATATGGAATCGGTGGGTTCAGAAGGGTAATACGGAACGCCGTGCTGGATCCCAACGGCCTCTTATCACTAGCAGTCGAGATGACAGGCATCTTAACCGCATGGCTGTAACGGATCGTGCAGCCACGTCTCGATCCCTGAGTCAACAGATGGGGACGTTTGCAAGACAACAACCATCTGCACGAACAGTTGGACGACCTTTGTAGCAGCATGGACTATCAGCTCGGAGACCATGGCTGTGGTTACCCTTGACGCTGCATCACAGACAGGAGCGCCTGCAATGGTGTACTCGACGACGAACCTGGGTGCACGAATGGCAAAACGTCATTTTTTCGCACATTCGAAGCGTGTATTCGTCATCGCCATACTGGCGTATCACCCGCCGTGATGGTATGGGGTGACATTGGTTACACGTCTCGGTCACCTCTTGTTCGCATCGACAGCTCTTTGAACAGTGGACGTTACATTTGAGATGTGTTACGACCCGTCGCTCTACCCTTCATTCGATCCCTGCGAAACCCTACATTTCAGCAGGATAATGTACGACCGCATGTTGCAGGTCCTGTACGGGCCTTTCTGGATATAGAAAATGTTCGACTGCTGCCCTGTCCAGAACATTCTCCAGATCTCTCTCTCACCAACTGAAAACGTCTGGTCAATGGTGGCCGAGCAACTGGCTCGTCACAATACGCCGGTCACTACTCTTGATGATCTGTGGTATCGTGTTGAAGCTGCATGGGCAGCTGTTCCTGTACACGCCATCCGTGTGACTATCAAGGTTATTATTACGGCCAGAGGTGGTTGTTCTGGGTACTGATTTCTTAGGATCTATGCACCCAAATTGCGTGAAAATGTAATAACATGTCACTTCTAGTATAATATATTTGTCCAATGAATACCCATTTATCATCTGCGTTTCTTCTTGGTGTAGTTCCGAGGAAACTGACCAACATCACATTATGTGTACCAAACATTGTATTACAGTTTATTCCAGTTTGACATTGACAGCATGAAAGACATGTCACAAGGGAACGGTATCGGCCATGTCATTTTCGAAGAAACTCCTGTACCTTGGTCCAACGGCGACTATGGCTTCGATTCAGATACTGATATCAACACAGCTAATGGTTGACATTCACTACCCAATGAAAAGTATCTGGGCACCTATTTGTGAACACTGCTGTGGGGGTGCGTCCACCCTCCGCGTTCATAACGGCTTAAACTCTGCAGGGAACCCTTTCAGTGAGATGTCTAAATGAACAGAGCAATGGTAGCCCATTCTTTCTCAAGAGTCGAAACCAGAGAAGGTACTGATATTGGGTACTAGAGTCTGTAGTGAGGCTGACGTTCTAACTCATCCAGAAGTTGTTCCATTGGGTTCAGGTCGGGACTCTGGGCACGCCAGTCCATTTGAGGGTTGTTCTGTCCACAAACCACTGCGTCATTGTCAGACTGATACAAATAATCAACGTGTCCAGAGTTTGCTCTACAGTACGCAAGACACTATGGTATACAATGTATTCATACAATTTCGGGGGTGTTCGACAAGATTGTGGCATATCACCCACTTCATTTAACTTATACATGATGACAGTTATTGAAATATAAGAAATAAAATCGTCATAACTTCCGAACGGTTTGCGTTAGGTCATTCAAACTGCACGGTTGGCCGCGGAGCATGATGGGGATTAGTATGCGCTGTATGGTTCGGTTTGACAACGACTGTCACTTTCATTCGAATGGGTTCGACAATAACCAAAATTGGCGCATTTCAGGGACTAAGAATCCGCATTTAGCGATAGAAAGTCTCTTCACACACAACGGGTGACTGTGTAGTGGGCAATGTCCATTCACGGAGTAATTGGTGCGATATTCCTTGATGGCACGGCGATTGCCGAACGGTACGTGAAGGTTTAGGAAGATTATTTCATCCCCATTACCCAAAGTGACCCCGATTTCGACAAGGTGTGGCTCACGCAAGACGGAGCTCGACTCCATCGAAGCAGAAGAGCATTTCATTTCCTGGAGGAGCACTTTGGTGACTGCTTTCTAGATCTGAGGCACCCAGAAGCCACTAGCATAGGCCTCAATTGGCCGCCATATTCTCTGGATCTGAATACGTGCGACTCCTTTTTATGGGGCTATATTAAAGACAAGGTGTTCAGGAAAACTGTTGCTGAGATGAAAACAGCCATTCAGGAGGTCATTGACAGCATCGATGTACCGATACTTCAGCGGGTCATGCAGAATTTCGCTATTCGTCAGCGCCAATGATGGCAGGCATATCGAACATGTCACAACGTAAATCCGAATATCTGTAGTGACGTTTACTTGTTGAATAAAATGTATACACGTCGTAGTTTGTAACTAATTTGTTTTTTTCCCATGTAGTTCAATAATTGTCACCCTGTCTATTGACGACCTGGTTGGGAAGATGAAATACAGTTAGGAATTAAATTAGGATCTAGCACACCATTAAATACTCTATTATATCGTGATGAGCAGATAATTATTCCCTACAGGAAAAAGAAGACAGTTTGCAAAGGAAAGTTTATACAGGATGTGTCTCTTAAGAGTCGTCAGGAGCATTTTGCCTGGTGTTTCAGCAGATGTGTGCAATATCGTTTTGCAATGTGTAGCTGGAGACAGTCCAAAGAAATACTGGCTTTCACATATTTATGCGACGTCCAGTGTCAATGGAAAGCGTCGATTTCTTTTCCATTACGAACAAAATGATTTTTAAACCGGAATTTTACATGTCCGTGGATAGTGTGGTAAGCGCTACTGAATCGCTGCTGTATTGCTGTTTATTCTTCGTGTTTTGCTGTCCCTGTCAATATATACATCGACAAAGCAAATATAGCTCTAGAAGAATTTTACAAGCGCTCTCTCCAATTTTAATGTAAAATTCCCATTTTAAAATCGTTTTGTGTGCAATGGAAAAGTAATCGACGCTGGACGTCGCTTGAAAGATGTGATGAGCCGTATTTGTCTGGGTTCAGTCCAGCTACACATTGCAAAAACTACATTGTAAATATCTGTTGCAACCAACGCATTCTGCTGATACTAGGCATCGTATCAAAGACGTGACCAGCAGGAACTGTTTGGGCTGACGCAGCAAATATCTGACGAAACAACAGAGAAAATGCTCTACCACTTGGTAGAACACTTGCCCGCGAAAGGTAAAGGTGCAGAGTTCGAGTCTCGGTCCTTCATACAGTTTTAACCTGCCAGGAATTTTCATTTCAGCGCACACTCCGCTGCAGAGTGAAAATCTCATTCTGGAAACATCCCCTAGGCTGTGGCTAAGCCATGTCTCCGCAATATCCTTTCTTTCAGGAGTCCTGGTTCTGCAAGGTTCGCAGGAGAGCTTCTGTAAAGTTTGGAAGGTAGGAGACGAGATACTGGCAGAAGTAAAGCTGTGAGGACGGCGCGTGAGTCGTGCTTGGGTAGCTCAGATGGTAGAGCACTTGCCCGCGAAAGGCAAAGGTCCCGAGTTCGAGTCTCGGTCAGGCAAACAGTTTTAATCTGCCAGGAAGTTTCACATCAGCGCACACTCCGCTGCAAAGTGAAAATCTAATTCTGGAGACCCTATAGATTAACCGCCACAGTGAATGTGTAAAGTGTTACCATGAGGGCAATGAAGCTCTGAAGATCTTCGTATCTGATGAGTCAAACTAACCAATAACTCAATTGACGTATGTCCTGTGGCAGTTTGTCTGTACATTAATTTCCTGATGGCGATGAGTGCGTTTGCTAAATTTGGTATTAGTATGTATTGATTCTAATCTCATCGTGCAGTTGGAGGGGATCAAAGGCTCTCTTTCTCACAGAAACGCTACGGTTCGCGAGCATATGCAAACAGGTAAGGAGGGATGGGAAGCTGTTACGCTTTTGCCTGTGTGACCCCTGCGGGTTCACAGCGTGCGAGTGTGCGCCGGACGTCTCTGGTGCCTGTTAGTGTTTCCTGTGAACTGTTACGTCGCAGGGTACCCCAAAATAAATCTCTATCAGCTCCTTAGCTGGTGTAACAGAAGCAAGCGAATATTCTCACTGTCACAGCAGCTGCAATACTACGTCGTGCCTCGGGCATTTTCGTCTACGAGGACGACAGCTACTTGACTTCTAGAGGTGAACTACACGTGGCTTTAGCACTTCTCACATCCGTAGTCGAGGCCACTAAGGCACGCTTGTATGGTGGGGTATGACTCTGACTTAGCCAGATTGAATAATGATGGTGTCAAATACTTTCGCCGTTAGTATTCGGCCGACATCGGGAGGAGAAGCCGCGGTGTAAAAGTCTGGTGAGACTTGATCCAAATGTCCTGGATTTAATGTGTGACCTCTCTTATGTCGTGTATCACTCTTTACAGTGTGTCGTTTGTCGGACAGAGATGGTAAGCTCTCCTCCTTGAGCCTATGGTAGAGGTAATTCTTACACGCTCGTATTCCGTCTCTATCATCATCATCATCATCATCATTACCATCATCATCATCGTCAACAACACCCACACTACACTGTACTATACACTGAGGTGACAAGTCATGGGACAGCAATACGTACATATATAGATGGCGTTAGTATCGTGTGCTTTGGCGGAGTTTTCATTTGTATATTGGCTAAGATGGTATCTGTTCTTTCAATGTCCAAAAGAACAGATCACCGGCCGCTACCATATTCTTCTTCTGTGCGAATGCTCAAACAGTGCCCGAACTCTTACGGGAATCGGCAGCGCGCCGCGAGTAATGAGTATAATGGGCGGGGGCACTACGAATGTAGTGCGGGACAGTACGTTGTGGGTTCCACGGGAGGCGTGCCGAGATAAATCCCTGCAGTCGCGCTATGCTCTGTGTCCTCGGTGGCTCAGATGGATAGAGCGTCTGCCACGTAAGCAGGAGATCCCGGGTTCGAGTCCCGATCGGGGCACACATTTTCGTCTGTCCCCGTTGACGTATGTCAACGCCTGTAAGCAGCTAAGGTTGTTCATTTCATTGTACTTTCATTTGTATTCAGGTGGTTCACGCTTAAAGGTTTCCAACGTGATTATGACCGCACTATGAGAATTAAGACCTTGAACGCGGAATGATAGTTGGAGCTAGATGCATGGGACATTCCATTTCGGAATCGTTAGGAAATGCAATATTCCGACATCCACAGAGTCAAGTATCAGGCATTACCTCTCACCACCGACAACGCAGTGGGCGACGTCCTTCACTTAAAGACCGAGAACAGTGGCATTTGCGTAGAAAATGGTTCAAATGGCTCTGAGCACTATGCGACTTCTGAGGTCATCAGTCGCCTAGAACTTAGAACTAATTAAACCTAACTAACCTAAGGACATCACACACATCCATGCCCGAGGCAGGATTCGAACCTGCGACCGTAGCGGTCGCTCGGTTCCAGACTGCAGCGCCTAGAACCGCACGGCCATTCCAGCCGGCATTTGCGTAGAGTCGTCATTGTTAACAGACAAGCAACACTGACTGAAATGACTGCAGAAATCAATATGGGACGTACGACGAATGTATCTGTTAGGACAGTGAGGCAAAATGTGGCGTTAGTGGAATATGGCAGCAAACGACCGACGCGAGTGTCTTTGCTAACGACACGGCATCGCCTTCAGCGCCTATCCTGGGCTCGTGACATTATCCGTTGCACCCTAGACGACTGGAAAACCTTGGCCTGGTCAGATGAGTTGCGATTTCAGTTGCTAAGAGCTGATGGTAGGCATAGAGTGTGGCGCAGACCTCATGAAGCCATGGTCCCGAGTTGTCAACAAGGCACTATGCAAACTAGCGGTGGCTCCTTGATCGTGTGGGCTGTGTTTACGTGGAATGGAAAAGGTCCTCTGGATGTTCGGCTACTTGAAGACCATTTGCAGCCATTCATGAACTTCATGTTCACCAAAAACGACGGAATTTTCATGAATGACAATGCGCCATGTCACCAGGTCACAGTTGCTTGCGATTGGTTTGAAGAACATTATGGACAATTCGAGCGAATGGTTTGGCCACTAAGATCGCCCGACATGAATCCCATCGAAAATTTATAGGATATAATGGAAAGGTCAGTTCGTGCTCGAAATCCTGCATAGGTAACACTTCCGCAATTATGGACGGCTATAGAGGCAGGATGCGTCAGTATTTCCGCGGGGGCTTTTAACGGCTTTTTGAGTCAATTTCACGTCTAGCTGCTTCACTACACCAGGAAAAAGGAGGTTCGACATGATACTAGGAGGTAGCCCATGCCTTTTGTCATCTCAATGTACACGTCTTCATCAGAATCACCTACAGCATTACTAGAAGCAGTTACAGGTTAGACACCTGAGACCCAAGTGGCACGTACGTGGAAGACATTATCTGTATGTACTGCTAACAATGAAAAAGCAATCACAGTTTTGGAGAAATCAATAATACAACTTCTTAATTCGTTTACAGTGAATCAGGCAGTTTCGTTGATTATTGTGGCTGACATTCAGGTGTGACTTTTGTTACAGTGATTATAGATTGCTTAGACAGGTGTAGTGACTGACTACTAATTGTTTTCCCATTAGCCATGTTAGTCCGATCGGAAATCGGCTTACTAACGGGGACCACTACCAACACGCTAAGGGCTGTCAATTCGACTAAATACCTAGGAATTCCAATTACGAGCAACTTAAACTGGATGGCTCACATAGATAATATTGTGGGGAAGGCGAAACAAAGACTGCGCTTTATTGGCAGAACACTTAGAAGATGCGACAAACCCACTAAAGAGACAGCCTACATTACACTTGTCCGTCCTCTGCTGGAATATTGCTGCGCGGTGTGGGATACTTACCAGGTAGGATTGACCTAGGACATCGAAAAAGTGCAAAGAAGGGCAGCCCGTTTCGTGTTATCGCCCAATAGGGGAGGGGGGAGAGTGTTTCTGGTATGATACGCGAGTTGGGGTGGCAGTCACTGAAACAAAGGCTGTTTTCTTTGCGGGGAGATCTATTTACGAAATTTCAATCACCAACTTTCTCTTCCGAATGCGAAAATATTTTGGTGACACCCACCTACGTAGGTAGAAATGATCATCATAATAAAATAAGAGAAATCAGAGCTCTAACGGAAAGATTTAGGAGCTCCTTTTTCCCACGCGCCATTCGAGAGTGGAATGGTAGAGAAGTAGTATGAAAATGGTTCGATGAATCCTCTGCCCGGCACTTAAGTGTGAATTGCAGAGTAACCATGTAGATGTAGATGTAGATTAGATGTAGACACGATCCACTATCGCATTTCTCCGCACATTACAGAGTTCATCTAGTACGAATAAGTCGGTTCATTGCACGCCAAAAAAATTACGACGCATTTACAAAATGCGTGTTTAATATTGACGACAGTGAGGGAGGACGGCACAATAAGAACGTTGCCATACAGCTTGTTGTAAATAATTTTATGATACATGTTAATAATGATGATGATGACAAGATGCTCTAAACCAGTAGTTCATAAATATTAATTTCGTCAGCAGCTCTTGGCGTTTCTGAAGTATGACATTTTTCAAGGATCAGTCTGTGATGGTATCAGAGAATGGTAGCGGGGTACCTCCGATGCTGCCACACATGCTGACCCATACAAGAGCCACAATTTGAAGGATTTTAAAGTCGTGAGGGTACCGTCTGACATCTTGTACACCGGAGTAGATAGCTAAAATTACTGCCTCGTCACCCTGTTTAAAATTTATTGTTTTCAAAATTTCTCTTAAATAATTTTAGGCGAATGATTCCTTTAACAAGATCACTGTGGAAGTCTCTCCGCTCCGGCCTCCCCCCCCCCCCCCCCCTCTCTCTCCTTCCTCCACTTTACCCCAAAATTTTCAAGATCTGAGCTAGTACTGTGTCTCAGTTGGCTTCGACATTAACATGTAACTTCGCCGTTTTATTTTCTCTATTGTGAAGAATCAGAAACGTTAATTGATTTAATTAATGTAAAATATTCTTATCATATAAGCAGTCTACGCTGCGTCCATGTCACGATAATGGCTCAACACCAACCTGTCTTTTAACCTTTACCCGCTCACGCCAAAGGGCGTAACTTTACGCTTGGCCTAGAAGCAGTGTCCACTTCAAGTATTTTTGAATTCCATTAATTGTAAACTACCACCGCTAGCTTTTCACTGGAAAAGCATGCAGTTTAACCTTTCGATGATGCCAAAATGTAATGCCAAGTCTTGTCAAACTTTTAATGCTGAAAGCTGTTGTCATACTCGTAGCTCATCATCAATGTCAAATTCGGTTTTTCAAAGAGTACTCTACAGCATTGACCCCTTACCTAGCTTGCATTTATTGCGAATCTCTTGCCCAGCGCAAAGTCCCAAGCAACTGGATAAAAGCGCAGGGGACTCCTGTATATGAGAAGGCAAAAGAACGGACCTGCAGAATTACAGACAACTACCCTAACATCGGGTTGCTGCACAACCCTTGAACATATTCTAATTGCGAATATATTTTCTTGAGACCGAGAATCCTGTGTCCACGAATCAGCATGATTTTAGAAAGAACTGTACGTGAGAAACTCTGTCTGTGCTTTTCTCACATGATATACTGCAAACTATGGATGAACGGCAATAGGCAGATTCCATCCTTCTAGATTTTCGCAAAGTGTCCACGAATCAGCATGATTTTAGAAAGAACTGTACGTGAGAAACTCTGCCTGTGCTTTTCTCACATGATATACTGCAAACTATGGATGAACGGCAATAGGCAGATTCCATCCTTCTAGATTTTCGCAAAGTGTCCACGAATCAGCATGATTTTAGAAAGAACTGTACGTGAGAAACTCTGCCTGTGCTTTTCTCACATGATATACTGCAAACTATGGATGAACGGCAATAGGCAGATTCCATCCTTCTAGATTTTCGCAAAGTGTCCACGAATCAGCATGATTTTAGAAAGAACTGTACGTGAGAAACTCTGCCTGTGCTTTTCTCACATGATATACTGCAAACTATGGATGAACGGCAATAGGCAGATTCCATCCTTCTAGATTTTCGCAAAGTGTCCACGAATCAGCATGATTTTAGAAAGAACTGTACGTGAGAAACTCTGCCTGTGCTTTTCTCACATGATATACTGCAAACTATGGATGAACGGCAATAGGCAGATTCCATCCTTCTAGATTTTCGCAAAGTGTCCACGAATCAGCATGATTTTAGAAAGAACTGTACGTGAGAAACTCTGTCTGTGCTTTTCTCACATGATACACTGCAAACTATGGATGAACGGCAATAGGCAGATTCCATCCTTCTAGATTTTCGCAAAGTGTCCACGAATCAGCATGATTTTAGAAAGAACTGTACGTGAGAAACTCTGCCTGTGCTTTTCTCACATGATATACTGCAAACTATGGATGAACGGCAATAGGCAGATTCCATCCTTCTAGATTTTCACAAAGTGTCCACGAATCAGCATGATTTTAGAAAGAACTGTACGTGAGAAACTCTGCCTGTGCTTTTCTCACATGATATACTGCAAACTATGGATGAACGGCAATAGGCAGATTCCATCCTTCTAGATTTTCGCAAAGTGTCCACGAATCAGCATGATTTTAGAAAGAACTGTACGTGAGAAACTCTGCCTGTGCTTTTCTCACATGATACACTGCAAACTATGGATGAACGGCAATAGGCAGATTCCATCCTTCTAGATTTTCGCAAAGTGTCCACGAATCAGCATGATTTAGAAAGAACTGTACGTGAGAAACTCTGCCTGTGCTTTTCTCACATGATATACTGCAAACTATGGATGAACGGCAATAGGCAGATTCCATCCTTCTAGATTTTCGCAAAGTGTCCACGAATCAGCATGATTTTAGAAAGAACTGTACGTGAGAAACTCTGCCTGTGCTTTTCTCACATGATACACTGCAAACTATGGATGAACGGCAATAGGCAGATTCCATCCTTCTAGATTTTCGCAAAGTGTCCACGAATCAGCATGATTTTAGAAAGAGCTGTACGTGAGAAACTCTGCCTGTGCTTTTCTCACATGATATACTGCAAACTATGGATGAACGGCAATAGGTAGATTCCATCCTTCTACATTTTCGGAAAGTGTTTGACGCGGTGCCCCATTGCAGGCTGTTACAGGGAGGTACGACCATAGGGAAAAGCTTCATAGACATGTGAATGACTCTAAGATTTCTTATGTTATAGAACCTAGTATGCTGTCCTCGATGGCAAGTGTTCATCATACACAAGGGTACTTCAGGGCCCCATGGAAGTAGGATAGGGCCACTGTTATTCTCCATATATATAAATGATTTGGTGGTCGGGGTGGCAGCAATCTACAGATGATATTGTGGTGTACGGTAAGGTGTTGAAGCTGAGTAACTGTAGGAGGATACAAGATGACTTAGACAAAATTTCTGGTTGGTGTGATAAATATCAGCAAGTAGTAAATGTAGAAAAATGTAAACTAAAGCGAATGAGTAGGAAAAACAAACCAGTAATGTTCGGATACGGCATTAGTAGTACTTGGCACAGACACGTCGTTCAAACATCTGGGCCAACGTTGCAAATCGATCTGAAATGGAACGAACGTGGGGGGATTGTGGTAGGGGCGGTGAATGGTCCACTATGGTCTAATGGCAGAATTCTAGGAAAGTGTAGCTCATCTGTAAAGGAGATAGCGTATAGGACGCTAGTGCGAGCTTCTCTTGAGTACTGCTAGAGTGCTTGGGATTCGTACGAGGATAGATTTAAGGAAGGACATCGAAGCAATTCAGAGCGAGCTGCTAGGTTTGTTACTGGTATTTTAGAATAACACACAGGTGTTACAGAGATACTTCTGGAACTCAAATGGGAATCCCTGGAAAGAACGCGACGTTCTTTTTCGAGGAATCTACTGAGAAAATTTAGAGAAACGGCATTTGAAGCTGACTGAAGAACGATTTTGTTGCCTCCAATACACATTGCGCTTAAGGGGGATTGGGCGTCAAACGGGCCGACTTGGAGCAGGAGAGGCACCACAGGACATTTTAATTTCCACTGTCTATACTTTTACAGCCGGCCGAAGTGGCCGTGCGGTTAAAGGCGCTGCAGTCTGGAACCGCAAGACCGCTACGGTCGCAGGTTCGAATCCTGCCTCGGGCATGGATGTTTGTGATGTCCTTACGTTAGTTAGGTTTAACTAGTTCTAAGTTCTAGGGGACTAATGACCTCAGCAGTTGAGTCCCATAATGCTCAGAGCCATTTGAACCAATTTATACTTTTACAAATAAATTCATAAAACTTTGTCAGCATGACCAGGAAGGATTCAGAATTCACACTCATATCAGTGGAAGTTCGAAAACATAACGAATTGATTTTTGTTACATGTGAAACTTCATCATTTTTTTCACTTACTAATGTCAGTATTTGTTGCTATAGGTACATTTTTCTTCATAAGTAAGAGAGATTCTTCGATGAATTTTGCACACCATACAAAACATACTTAAAGGTGTATGAAACTCTAGAATTTTCCAAATCTATTCAAAACTGTGGTAAAAATTGAGGTAATTAACTACAAAATTTGTGTTTTTTCTAAACATGAAGTTTAAAATACAACAGCTCATTTGTTTTTTCGTTAATAAATTCTAGGGTTTCATACACCTGTACGTATGGTATGTATACTGTTCAAAATTCATCGAAGAATCTCTCTAACTTATGAAGAAAAGTGTACCTATAGCAACAAATGCAGCCATTAGTAAGTGAAAAAATGATGAAATTTCGCACGTAAAAAAAATTATTTTGTTATGTTTTCGAACTTCCACTGCAATGAGTGTGAATCTTGAATCCTTCTTGGTGATGCTGACAAAGTTTTATGAACTTATTTGTAAAAGTATAGACACTGGAAATTAAAATGTCCTGTGATGCCTCTCCTGCTCCAAGTCGGCTCTTTTGACGTCCTAAGCCACTTAAGAACCACGAAGATAAGCTAAGAAATTAGGGCTCATACGGAGGCATTTACCCTCGTTATATTCGCGAGTGGAACAGGAAAGGAAAGGACTACTGGAGGCGCCGGCCGGAGTGGCCGAGCGGTTCTAGGCGCTACAGTCTGGAGCCGCGCGACCGCTGCGGTCGCAGGTTCGAATCCTGCCTCGGGCATGGGTGTTTGTGATGTCCTTAGGTTAGTTAGGTTTAAGTAGCTCTAAGTTCTAGGGGACTGATGACCACAGCAGTTAAGTCCCATAGTGCTCAGAGCCATTTGAACCATTTGACTACTGGAGGTACGGAGTACCCTACGTCATGTGCCGTAAGGTGGATTGCTGTGTATCGACGTGGATGTAGATGTATAAATTGAAGCAACAGCGCTATGTAAACACTGAGAGGTTGAGAAATGAACACAAGTGTAGCTATTTTCATCTGTTATTTTGGAGACAGTACTTGCCCACCAGGAATTCTATTGATTAGAGTAACCAAATCGTAAGCAAAATATGTCGTTAATGTTTGCTGTCGTGAATTTTTGCACCCGGCCTTGACGGCACCGACTGAAGCGCCAGTGCGTTGATAATGCGAGACGGTGCGTGGCTTTTATTGTGATGCTGGTGGCGGCGCTTCTTGCCAAGGCTCTGCACGAGAAGGCCGGCATCCGATTTTGGAAGGGGGGCCCCGGGCGGTCACCGGCTCGCAGCCCGGAGTCCGCAGGAAGCGAAGCTGCTGGAAGGCGTCTGTGCTGGACGACGCCGAATGTTGCGCGAGGCCGTTCGCAGATGATGCTTTTATGTGTATGAAACTCATAGCGCCAGAAAAATGTAGCGAAAGGCACAATAACTTTCAGAGGGTATAAACCCGGCGCTGAGTCTGTTGTAATTAGATGTACACGACTGGCCGTTAAAATTGCTACACCACGAAGATGACGTGCTACAGACGCGAAATTTAACCGACAGGAAGAAGATGCTGTGAAATGCAAATGATTAGCTTTTCAGAGCATTCACACAAGGTTGGCGCCGGTGGCGACACCTACGACGTGCTGACATTAGGAAAGTTTCCAACCGATTTCTCATACACAAACAGCAGTTCACCGGAGTTGCCTGGTGAAACGTTGTTGTGATGCCTCGTGTAAGGAGGAGAAATGCGTACCATCACGTTTCCGACTTTGATAAAGGTCGGATTGTAGCCTATCGCGTTTGCGGTTTATCGTATCGCGACATTGCTGCTCGCGTTAGTCGAGATCCAATGACTGTTAGCAGAATAGGGAATCGGTGGGTTCAGGAGGGTAATACGGAACGTCGTGCTGGATCCCAACGGCCTCGTATCACTAGCAGTCGAGATGACAGGCATCTTATCCGCATGGCTGTAACGAATCGCGCAGCCACGTCTCGATCCCTGAGTCAACAGCTGGGGACGTTTGCAAGACAACAACCATCTGCACGAACAGTTCGACGACGTTTGCAGCAGCATGGACTATCAGCTCGGAGACCGTGGCTGCGGTTACCCTTGACGCTGCATCACAGACAGAAGCGCCTGCGATGGTGTACTCAACGACGAACCTGGGTGCACGAATGGCAAAACTTCAATTTTTCAAATGAATCCAGGTTCTGTTTGCAGCATCATGATGGTCGCATTCGTGTTTGGCGACATCGCGGTGAACGCACATTGGAAGCGTGTATTCGTCATCGCCGTACTGGCGTATCACCGGGCGTGATGGTATGGGGGTACACGTCTCGGTCACCTCTTGTTCGCATTGACGGCACTTCGAAGAGTGGTCGTTACATTGCAGATGTGCTACGACCCGTGGCTCTACCCTTCATTCGTTCCCTGTGAAACCCTACATTTCAGCAGGATAATGCACGACCACATGTTGCAGGTCCTGTACGGGCCTTTCTGGATACAGAAAATGTTAGACTGCTGCCCTCGCCAGCACATTCTCCAGATCTCTCACCAATTGAAAACATCTAGTCAATGATGGAAATGTAACTGGCTCTTCACAATACGCCAGTCACTCCTCTTGATGAACTGTGGTATCGTGTTGAAGCTGCATGGGCAGCTGTACCTCTACACGCCATCCAAGCTGTTTGACTCAATGCCCAGGCGTATCAAAGCCATTGTTCTGCGTACTAATTTCTCAGGATCTATGCACCCAACTTGCGTGAAAATGTAATCACATGTCAGTTCTAGTATAATATATTTGTCCAATGAAGACCCGTTTATCATCTGCATTTCTTCTTGGTGTGGCAATTTTAATGGCCAGTAGTGTAATTTACATGGAAGTGCCAAAGAAACGTACAGGCATGCGTATTGAAATACAGAAATATGTAAACAGACAGAATACGGCACTGCCGTCGGCAACGCCTATATAAGACAAGTACCTGGCGCAGTTGTGAGATCGGTTACTCCTGCTACAATGGCAGGTTACCAAGATTTAAGTAAGTTTGAACGAGGTGCTATAGTGGACACACGAGCGATGGACACAGCATCTCAAAGGTAGCGATGAAGCGGGATTTTCCCGTACGACCATTTCACGAGTGTACCGTGAATATTAGAAATCTGGTAAAACATCGAAACTCCTACATCGCTGGGGACGGAAAAAGATCAAGCAAGAACGGGACCAAAAATGACTGAAGAGAATCGTTCAACGGGACAGAAGTGGAATCCTTCCGGAAATCGTTGCAGATTTCAATGCTAGGCCATCAACAATGTTCAGCGTGCGAATCATTCAACGAAACATCATCGATATGGCTTTCGGAGCCGACAGGCCACTCATGTACCCTCCGTGATTGCACGACACAAAGCTTTGCGCCTCGCCTGGGCCCGTCAACACCGACGTTGGACTGTTGACTGGAAACATGTTGCCAGGTCGGACGAGTCTCGTTTCAAATTGTTCAAACTGGCTCCAGGATCACTCTCCAAACTCCCAGACATGGACATTATGGGATGCCTTGCAACGTGCTGTTCCCAAGGGATCTCCTCCCCTCGTACTCTTACAGATTTATGGACAGCCCTGCAGGATTCATGGTGTAAATGCCCTCCAGCATTACTTCAGATATTAGTCGAGTCCAAACCACATCGTGTTGCGGCACTTCTGCGTGCTTGCAGGGGCCCTACACGATATTAGGCAGGTGTATCAGTTTCTTTGGCTCTTCAGTACATTACACAAAAATTGGTGGAAACACTATTACGCTACTAGTGTTAAATGAATCAAAACAGTGTCACACTGTGTGAACGAACCTGTCGCGAAACCTGCATATTTTCTCTGAGCTTTTCTCTCTTTTCTATTAATTACACCTAGTAAAAAAGAAGAAATGAAGGAAGATTAGAGTTGAATGTCTCGTCGACAGCGGTGTGTCCATTACAGACGGAGCACAAGCTCGGATTACTTAAAGATGGGGAAAGAAATCGGCCGGGCCTTTTCAAGCGAGCCATCCCAGCATTTGCCTTAAACAATTTACGGAGATCATGGAATACCTAAATCTGGATCGGAGGACTGGGATTTGAACCGTCCCCCCCCCCCCCCCCCCGAATGCGAGTCCAGCGTACCCCCGAATGCGAGTCCAGCATGCTAATCGCTGCGCCACCTTGCTTGGTTTTTACCTAATAAGTGCCGCAAGCTAACAATATCAAAGAAGCGAACAAATTTGTTGTAAGCCAATTGTTTTGTGGAAGAAGCGCATTTGCTTAGGATTCTCCCAATGAATCTTATCCTGACATCTGCGTTTTCTACAACCACTGTTATGTGGTCGTTCCATTTTAGGTCGCTCCGAACTGATGCCCCTCGATATTTAACGGTTGTTACAGTCTTGTATAATGGAGGAGATGTTGAATTTACTGAAAAAAGGAGAAAAATGCAGCAAATGAAGCAAGCGAAGGGGAACGCAGACGTCTGAAAATAAGATTGGCAGAACTGTGAAACGGCTAGTCGGGAATTCTAGATGACAAATGCAAGACTGTACAATCGTGTATAACTAGGGGTAAGATAGATATCGCTATACGGAGATTAGACACATTTGGAGAAAAGAGATGTGAATGAAATAGTCTAAAGACTTAAACCTTCTCGATGCAACTAGTCTCTTCTGTCATTTGCTGTCCGTTTCAGTCCGGAAACTGCTTTGATGCAGCGTTCCATTCACTGAAATCTACTTCCATTTCAATCTGCTTACTGAATTTATCTCTTGATATCCTTCTACAGTTTTTAAGCCCCAACACTTCACTTCAATACCGTATTGACAATTCCTTGATGCCTCAGAAACTATCCAGTCAGCCGATCCCTTCATTTAATCAAGTTCTACCACACGTTACTTTTCTTCTCAATTCGATTCAGTACCTCATGAGTTATCCATTTAATCTTCAGTGTTCTTCTGTAGCACATTTTCAAACATCCTATTCTCTTCTTGTCTGTTTATCGCCAAACTTTCCCTTCCGTGCAAGGCCACAGGCCTGACAAATAACCTCATAAAAGACTTTCTAACACATTTATGTTAGATGTTTGTAAATTACTTTTTCTGAAATACTTTTCTCGCTGTCACCCGTCGGCATTTTGTATCCTCTCCACTTCGGCCGTCGTCACTTATTTTTCTGCCCAAATAACGAAACTCATCTACTACATTTAGAGTCTCATTTCCTAATGTAATTTCTTCATCAGCACCTGATTTGAATTTTATTCCATTAGTGTTGTTTTACTTTTGTTGATGCTCACCTTATAAGCCCTTTTCAAGGCACTACCTATTCCGTTCAAATACTCTTCGTGATCCTTTGACGTCTGCGACAGACAGAATTCGAAAGTAAAGTTCTATGTACTGACTTGGCAGAAAATCCTAAGAAATTTTGGTCTTATGTCAAAGCGGTAGGTGGATCAAAACAAAATGTCCAGACACTCTGTGACCAACATGGTACTGAAACAGAGGATGACAGACTAAAGGCCGAAATACTAAATGTCTTTTTCCAAAGCTGTTTCACAGAGGAAGACTGCACTGTAGTTCCTTCTCTAGATTGTCGCACAGATGACAAAATGGTAGATATCTAAATAGACGACAGAGGGATAGAGAAACAATTAAAATCGCTCAAAAGAGGAAAGGCCGCTGGACCTGATGGGATACCAGTTCGATTTTACACAGAGTACGCGAAGGAACTTGCCCCCCTTCTTGCAGCGGTGTACCATAGGTCTCTAGAAGAGCGTAGCGTTCCAATGGATTGGAAAAGGGCACAGGTCATCCCCGTTTTCAAGAAGGGATGTCTAACAGATGTGCAGAACTGTAGACCTATATCTCTAACGTCGATCAGTTGTAGAATTTTGGAACACGTATTATATTTGAGTAGAATGACTTTTCTGGAGACTAGAAATCTACTCTGTAGGAATCAGCATTGGTTTCGAAAAAGACGGTCGTGTGAAACCCAACTCGCGCTATTCGTCCACGAGACTCAGAGGGCCATAGACACGGGTTCCCAGGTAGATGCCGTGTTTCTTGACTTCCGCAAGGCGTTCGATACAGTGTCGCACAGTCGTTTAATGAACAAAGTAAGAGCACATAGAATATCAGATCAATTGTGTGATTGGATTGAAGAGTTCCTAGATAACAGAACGCAGAATGTCATTCTCAATGGAGAGAAGTCTTCCGAAGTAAGAGTGATTTCAGGTGTGCCGCAGGGGAGTGTCGTAGGACTGTTGCTATTCACAATATACATAAATGATCTTGTGGATAACATCGGAAGTTCACTGAGGCTTTTTGCGGATGATGCTGTGGTATATCGAGAGGTGTAACAATGGAAAATTGTACTGAAATGCAGGAGGATCTGCAGCGAATTGACGCATGGTGCAGGGAATGGCATTTGAATATCAATGTAGACAAGTGTAATGTGCTGCGAATACATAGATAGATAGATCCCTTATCATTTAGCTACAATATAGCAGGTCAGCAACTGGAAGCAGTTAATTCCATAAATTATCTGGGAATACGCATTAGGAGTGATTTAAAATGGAATGATCATATCAAGTTGATCGATGGTAAAGCAGATGCCAGAGTGAGATTCATTGGAAGATTCCCAAGGAAATGCAATCCGAAAACAAAGGAAGTAGGTTACAGTACGCTTGTTCGCCCACTGCTTGAATACTGCTCAGCAGTGTGGGATCCGTACCAGATAGGGGTGATAGAAGAGATAGAGAAGATCCAACGGAGAGCAGCGCGCTTCGTTACAGGATCATTTAGTAATCGCCAAAGCGTTACGGAGATGATAGATAAACTCCAGTGGAAGACTCTGCAGGAGAGACGCTCAGTAGCTCGGTACGGGCTTTTGTTGAAGTTTCGAGAACATACCTTCACCGAAGAGTCAAGCAGTATATTGCTCCCTCCTACGTATATCTCACGAAGAGACCACGAGGATAAAATCAGAGAGATTAGAGCCCACACAGAAGCATACCGACAATCCTCCTTTCCACGAACAATACGAGACTGGAATAGAAGGGAAAACCGATAGAGGTACTCAAGGTACCCTCCGCCACACACCGTCAGGTGGCTTGCGGAATATAGATGTAGATGTAGAATTACAATATGATCGGTAAACCTAAAAGATTTTATTTCGTTTCTCTGAACTTTAATTTCCTTTCCACATTTCTCTTTCATTTGCCGCTTGTTAATTGCGCAGATTGAATTGTATCGGACATATGTTGCAACCCTATCCCGCTCCCTTCTCGACCACTACTTCCCTTATAGGTCCCCGACTCTTATAACTGCCATCTGGTTTCTGTACAAATTATAAATAGCTTTTCGCTCTCTGTCTTTTACCCTCAGAATTTCAAAGAGTGTGTTCCAGTTATCACTGTCAGAAGCAGTTATTCCAGCGTTGTGGGTCGGCGCAACTTGCGCAACGGAGTCCACCCACGGTTCTGGAGTCTGAAGATGGTTCTTAAATAGAATCGAAACCGGCCACTCCAAAAAAAAAAAAAAAAAAAATAAATAAAAAAATAAAACGTTGCGATCAAGACTGTTTTAATCTTCAAATTTTAATTTAGTAGATCGGTGGTTACGTTTTCAAAAATTCTATGTTCTTTTGGCAGTTTGCTTTCGCCTCGTTAGTTGAAAGTAGCAAATCTGTAGCATACTTTTGTATAATAACACTGCACCTATCTATACAAGTGTACTCAATAGTTTGCTACATTCAGCTAACGAAGCAAAAGCAGACTGCCAAAAGAACATTGTTACAAACTCCGAAATGTCCTTTTACATGTCAGAAAAATGTTTTCCCATACAATAATTTCACGCAAAATTGTTAAAAAAATCGCAATGAGCAGGTTTCGAACTAGAGGCTCATAGTAGGTCAATCGAAGGCTGTATCGTATCGTCAGCCAGATGTCTTTACTTTCTCTCCCCACAATCACGGTTTCCGTATACTCTGCAGTTCTGGTTCAAAAATGGCTCTGAGCACTATGGGACTTAACATCTGAGGTCATCAGTCCCCTAGAACTTAGAACTACTTAAATCTAAGTAACCTAAGGACATCACACACATCCATGCCAGAGGCAGGATTCGAACCTGCGACCGTAGCAGTCGCGCGGGTCCAGACTGCAGCGCCTAGAACCGCTCGGCCACACCAGCCGGCCCGCAGTTCTGGTGTTAGGTTTAATTACCGTTTACGCATCTTCTATTGGACAACAGCACACTGCACGAACTAAATCGGAGTTTTGGTTGATACGCTATTGACACACAACGTTTGGTAACGATCTGAATGACTGACGTTTGGAGGTTTGGGTGTCAGGCTTCACAAACAGGTAACATACCGTTTAATGAGTTCGTTATAAAGAGTAGCCTCGTGTAAGCTAGGCTCTACGTCACAGCTGCAGAAGGAAATGTCAGTATTTGTACTGGTTACCGTGTCAATCGATTAGTGACCCGGTTCTATGGGGGAACGGATTTTTTTGTAGGAAGACGGGTTTACTGGCCCTGTTGTGTAGTGGTTACGTGAGCAGCCGGTTGTCGGCTGTTATTTCTCGGACCTACTCGAGGCCGTCGCCCAGCAAAAAGCTTCCGGCCAGCGACTTGTAGGTGATCGCTACGATACGTCCTCATTCTAATGAGCTACTGTTGCTGGGGGGACAGCTGGTGGCGGGGCAATGCACAACGGCAAGAGACAGTATATTATACTACACTCCAGCCAGTGGCTGCATTCTGTTGCCTGTGTCTGTAGCGTGCATTTCGTAGAAGCTGAACAGTGACCCAATGTAGCGTTTACCCGGGGCCCATGGGAAATACGGGCCCCCAACGAACGTGTGACGTCACACTAGTCGCCTTGACGGCCATACCTTGCGAACGCTCTGCTCCGTGCAGGGTCCACGCGAAATCAAAATGTCAATGAAAATGTACTCACCAAAGCTCTTAATATTGCCGCGTGCTATCGAGAGCTTGCATGCATTCGCACACGCAGTTAAGAATTATTAATCTCGTCTGAAACACTTACTGGTAGGGATGGCGGTTATTGCTGAAACAACCTGTTTTCGATTAAATCGGCTTTTTCAGCGTAACCTGACAGTTATTACCGCTGAAAATAACTGGCTTCTCAAATAACCGATTTTCTGTCCTTTATTTATATTATTTCCAGTGATACACTTAGAAATCAAACAAAGATTGAAAAATTTTGACTCTCCGAGTTTCAAGATACATAAAATCAAAATACTACATTGAATAGACAAATAAAAGGAAACTTAGTCCGTCCATTGTTCGGTGGTTTTCACAAAAACCGATTAAGTAGTTGAATACTACTGAAAAATAACCAGAATTCTCCTACTGATTGTAATTTTTTCAAACTCTCCTCAAAAACCGTCTTGTAATCAATGACCATACCACCATATGGGCATTAGGTATAGAAAATGGTAAAGGTTGAAAACTTGGGCTGAAGTACTCTTTTGTTCTTGTTAATTTGTCCGTTTTCAACGGCTTTAAGCAGATAAAGGCATATTACATAGACAAAAGCAATAAATCGGCTACTTTCAATTTTTATTGTAAACCATGAATGAATTGTTAAGTTATATGTTTCCTCCTTATATGGTGTCTCAAGTTAGTTGGGTCTCCTCTCGTTTTTTTTTTTTTTTTTTTTTTAATAGAAATGGAGCATTGTACTTCATTGGTACGCATATCATAAAATACTTCCATACTTGGGATCGTACCTACTGTAATACGACTAATGTCAAACGTCGTCAGCATGAAATTACCGTACAGACTAGACGGGAAAGTTTCACACACTGTACGTACACATATTGTCCAACGATCCATGCCAAATATGACAGGTTCGCTATTCTCTCAGCAATGCTGTACCAGTTATTGTGACATGTGTTTGTTGTTCGTTTCTGTCGGCTTTTCAATTTTCTATAATAACGCAATATAATATGGGAATAAAAATTACCCATTCTTTTAAAAAAAGGTTTAGTTTAAAACAAAGTTTTAGCTCTGCTGCTATGGCTAACTGAAATATCTGGGTTTTTTTACCCCATCATTAATAAAAAATAAAAAAACCCTGTTATAACCGATACCAAAGAAATGTCGAAAAATACCGATTACAGAGAACTAAAATACCGGCATCGGTTTTAACCAGTCGGTTTTTCCCATCCCAACTTACTCATTTCCCAGAAGAGACGGCTGCTCGCACGCACACGGCGGCTTGCATACACACCGCGGACTGTGTTTCTCATGGACCTCGGCGCTTGCCCTAGCGGTGCTAGCGTAGATAAACTGCATAGATCACACTGGCGACCTGCAAAATATTCTTCCCCTCCCTCTCTCTGTGCAGGACGCATCACGCACGCGTCTTCTTACTCGCGCGCCATTTGCAACGATCGTTGAAAAAATTGTTTCAAAACATATTAACTACCCTAGTTACCTCCAGAGGATATGAATCCAACATACTGTCCGTGATACACAGCAGAAGGTGATTTAAATCGTCATTATTCTTGTTTGAAGGTGTTTCGAGCAGGAAGTCAAGTTGCGCAACAGGGTAAGAAAATTGTAATACATTTTTGAATGTTGTTCATGGTGAATCAAATCTGCTACTGTTGCAATTTCACAGTTCTTTATTTGGGTAAAGTCACATACACTACCCGGGTTTCAGGATACTAATCCCATATTAATAGGGATTAGTGTCCTGGAACTCAAGTAATATACACGTCTTTATCAAATTAAAAGGCATTTGAAATTATAACAGCAGAGGATTTTATTCAATCAAAATCTGGGTGCACGAATGGCAAAACGTCATTTTTTCGGATGAATCCAGGTTCTGTTTACAGCATCATGATGGTTGCATCCGTGTTTGGCGACATCACGGTGAACGCACATTGGAAGCGTGTATTCGTCATCGCCATACTGGCGTATCACCCAGCGTGATGGTATGGGGTGCCATTGGTTACACGTCTCGGTCACCTGTTGTTCGCATTGACGGCACTTTGAACAGTGGACGTTACATTTAGGATGTGTTACGACCCGTGGCTCTACCCTTCATGCGATCCCTGTGAAACTCTACTGGTGTAACACGTAGAAACTTCTAGTGATGTGATGGGCTATCACTCACTGACTAGTATGATTGTATTCTTCGAAGCTCAGTTTCTACCGCATCTTAAGTGACTGTAGAGGCCAATCCTGGAGTTCCAGATTTTTCCAGATTGTTGTCACGCGTTTGTTCGGGTGGGATCTGGCTGCGTAGCTTTGTTTATCTTCAAGAGTTGCTGTTGTTTCCTAGTATTACGCTTGTCAAGTTTGTTTTCCGCCTCCGTTGCTCGAAGCGCTAAATACCTTCCCAAACATTTGACATCTTTCCTTGTTGTCCTTTAGTAAATCTTTCTATCGTTTCTGTGGTCTTCCTATTTGTCTTTGACCATCCTTTAGCTGGGAATGCATAACTTGTTTTCGTAGACGGGATTTGGGCATACGATCAATGTGCGCGGTCCAGCGGAGTTGATGTTTGACGATCGTGGCTTCACTGCTCGTGGAGTTTGCTTCTTCCGGACCACTGATGCTAGTGCATTACCATTTCACCTTAGGATCCTTCCCAGGCAGCACTGATAATACTTTTCCAGACATCTTATGTGCCTTCTGTAAGTAGGTTATGCTTCACATCAACGAACTGGTCTCTCGGTGGGAGAAATGTGTTCCTCGCCATAGTGACTGTGTTGAGAAACGAACATGTAGACATGAAGAATAAAGATGCAGGATGTTAATAATGCTTGTTTTATTTAAAGAGCTTTAAGAGTTTTCAAAATGCAGTAAGTGAAGCAGGCAAAAAGGAATACAAACTTCTCAAAAATGAGATCGACAGGAAGTGCAAAATGGCTAAGCAGGGATGGCTAGAGGACAAATGTAAGGATGTAGAGGCTTATTTCACTAGGGGTAAGACAGATACTGCCTACAGGAAAATTAAAGAAAAATTAAAGGGACCTTTGGAGAAAAGAGAACCACTTGCATGAATATCAAGAGCTTTGATGGAAACCCAGCGCTAAGCAAAGAAGGGAAAGCAGAAAGGTGGAAGGAGTGTGTAGAGAGTCTATACAGGGGCGATATTCTTGAGGACAATATTATGGAAATGGAAGAGTAGGTAGATGAAAATGAAATGGGAGATATGAAACTGCGTGAAGCGTTTGAGAGAGCACTGAAAGACCTAAGTCGAAACAAGGCCCCGGAAGTAGACAACATTCCATTAGAACTACTACTGACAGCCTTGGGAGAGCCAGTCCTGACAAAACGCTACCATCTGCTCAGCAAGATGTATGAGACAGGCGAAATTGCCTCAGACTTCAAGAAGAATATAATAATTCCAATCCCAAAGAAAGCAGGTGTTGACAGATGTGAAAATTACCGAACTATCAGTTTAATAATCCACGACTGCAAAATAATAACACAAATTCCTTACAGACGAATGGAAAAACTGGTAGAAGCCGACCTCGGGGAAGATCAGTTTGGATTCCGTAGAAATGTTGGAACACATGAGGCAATACTGACCCTACGACTTACCTTAGAAGAAAGATTAAGGAAAGGCAAACCTACGTTCGTAGCATTTGTAGATTTAGGGAAAGCTTTTGACAATGTTGATTAGAATACTCTCTTTCAAATTAAGAAGGTGGCAGGGGTAAAAAACAGGGAGCGAAAGGCTATTTACAATTTGTACAGAAATCAGATGGTAGTTATAGGAGTCGAGGGACATGAAAGGGAAGCAGTGGTTGGGAAGGGAGTGAGACAGGGTTGTAGCCTCTCCCCGATGTTATTCAATCTGTATATTGAGCAAGCAGTGAAGGAAAGAAAAGAAAAATTCGGAGTAGGTGTTAAAATCCATGGAGAAGAAATAAAAACTTTGAGGTTCGCCGATGACATTGTAATTCTGTCAGAGACAGCAAAGGACTTGGAAGAGCAGTTGAACGGAATGGACAGTGTCTTGAAAGGAGGGTATAAGATAAACATCAACAAAAGCAAAACAAGGGTAATGGAATGTAGTCGAATTAAGTCGGGTGATGCTGAGGGAATTAGATTAGGAAAGGAGACACTTAAAGTAGTAAAGGAGTTTTGCTATTTGATGGGCAAAATAACTGATGATGGTCGAAGTAGAGAGGATATAAAACGTAGACCGGCAATGGCAAGGAAAGAGTTTCTGAAGAAGAGAAATTTGTTATCATCGAGTATAGATTTAAGTGTCAGGAAGTCGTTTCTGAAAGTATTTGTGTGGAGTGTAGCCATGTATGGAAGTGAAACATGGACGATAAATAGTTTAGAGAAGAAGGGAATAGAAGCTTTCGAAATGTGATGTTACAGAAGAATGCTGAAGATTAGATGGGTAGATGGGTAGATCACATAACTAATGAGGTATTGAATAGAATTGGGGAGAAGAGGAGTTTGTGGCACAACTTGACTAGAAGAAGGGATCGGTTGGTAGGACATGTTTTGAGGCATCAAGGGATCACAAATTTAGCATTGGAGGGCAGCGTGGAGGGTAAAAATCGTAGAGGGAGACCAAGAGATGAATACACTAAGCAGATTCAGAAGGATGTAGGTTGCAGTAGGTACTGGGAGATGAAGAAGCTTGCACAGGATAGAGTAGCATGGAGAGCTGCATCGGACCAGTCTCAGGACTGAAGACCACAACATCAACACAGGGTTTGGGGCTTAAATCCGAAAAAAATCGATTTTAATTTCCCGCCTTATCGTAGTTCCGTCGGAGGTCGCAATTGGAGTTCTTGAAAGCCATAGGCGTCTAGTAAACGGTGAGAACCACAAAATGGCCGAGATGTTACGGACAAGTGCGGAGTACAACCGAAGATCCGCGATTAGCGAAAGTCTTCGCTCTCGACGTTCGCGCACTGCAATAGTTCGGTTCTTCGGGTACCCGAGATCAACCGTTTGCGATATTGTGGCCAAGTATAATGCTTCGGAGAAATCGGGGAAAAGTTCCGCAAATCCGGCGAGGAAACCTCATTCGAGGGAACGCGTGTCACGAACTGCGGCAGTCATCGAAAAGGCCCAGGCGCAGATTTCGGAGGACCCGGGGCAGTCGCAGAGGAACCTGGCGTCAGTGTTGAATGTCAGCGAGCGAACAATGCTTCGGATGCAGAGGAGAGCCTCATACGAGCTATTTAGTCCAAAACTGTCTCTCCGAAGACGTTGACATGTTCTGGTCAAAGGAGTTCTGGCCCACGAGTATCCCGGATTTCAAGAGCCAGTGAAACTGGCACAACTGCCTAATATCGCGTAGGGCGCCCGCGACCACGCAGAAGTGTCGCACCACAGCGTGACATGCCCGACTAATGTCTGAAGTAGTGCTGGAAGGAATTAACGCCATGAATCCTGCAGGGCTGCCCACAAATCCTTAAGAGTGACCAGGTGAAGCGTTTAAAATGGACGTGTGGGGTGTCCTACTGAAATTGGCCAAGTCCATCGGAAAGCACAATGGACATGAATGGATGCAGGTGGGCAGACCGAATGCTTACCTATGTGTCACCTGTCAGAATCGTATCTACACGTATCAGGCGCCCCATATCGCTCCAACTGCACCCGCCCCATACCATTACAGAGCCCCCACCAGCTTGAACAGTCCCCTGCTGTCATGCAGGGTCCATGGCTCCATGAGGTTGTCTCCATACCTGTACATGTCAATCTGCTCGATACAATTTGAAACGAGACTCGTCCGACCAGGCAACATGTTTCCAGTCATCAACAGTACAATGTTGGTTTTGACGGGCCCAGGTGAGGCGTAAAGCTTTGTGTCTTGCATTGTACACGAGTGGACCTTCGCCTCCGAAAGCCCATATCGATGATGTTTCGTTGACACTTGTTTATGGCCCAGCATTGAAATCTGCAACGATTTGCGGAAGGGTTGCACTTCTGTCACCTTGAACGATTCTCTTCAGTCGTCGTTGGTCCCCTTCTTACAGGATCTTTTTCGGCCGCGGCGATGTCGGAAATTTGATGTTTTACCAGTTCCTAATATTCACGGTACACTCGTGAAACGATCGGACGGTAAAATCCCCAATTCATCGCTACCTGGGAGATGTGTCCCATCGCTCGTGCGCCGGTTATAACACCACGTTAAAACACTCTTAAAAGTTGATAGCCTGCCATTGAAGCAGCAGTAACCTATCTAACAACTGCGCCAGACACTTGTCTTATATAGGCTTTGCTGACCGCAGCGCCGTATTCTGTCTGTTTACGTATCTCTGTATTTGAATACACAGGTCATATACCAGTTTCTTTACGCTTCAGTGTATGTTTGGATCGTAGTCGAAAGAGTTACCAATTGGATGAGGCATCCTAATGCTGCATCTCTGTTCACCGCTATCGAAGCAGCGTTCGCGAATTTGGACAGAGCTGCTTTAAAGAGTGCGTGCGATCGCTTCAGGACAAGACTGGAAGTGGTCACTGCGGACGAAGGGGACTGCATTATGTTACTCTTGAAAGATACCACTACTTATATGTATTTGTGTCGTTATAAGAAATTTGCTTTTTAAAAAAGTTTCATTTGTCTGGATTTAAGCGCCGCACGCTGGATAACATCCCACAACTCAGAATCAGCTCTTATGGGTTAGCACACCGACCCCTTGAATTTTGAGTTGATAACCCTACATGTGAGTTGTGTTCATTAAATGGGACGGTACCACGTCTCATGATGTATCACTGCAGTGGCACGTGTGAGTAGAGAAGAGTCACAGTTCCTAGCAGGTGACTAAATAAAATGGCCAGCGTCGTAAAAGGAAACAGCTCTGCATAATGCGGGCGTGTAGCGCTTGACAAACTCGGCTGTGGCTTTCTGAGGTCGCCGGGGAGACAATAGCCGTGCACGAGGGCGCGGTCGCAGACGGCAGCCGCTGCTGCTTGCTTCCCGAGAGCGCCACGTCACCGTTAAACGCACGTCTGCGGACCAGCGCAGCATGCGTAATGACGGCGAGCTATATAGCCGACCACTGTCTAGCGCGGACGCATCGGAGGCACCAGCATAAGGTACTGCTGGATGCATCTGACAGTCCACCTTGAAATGGTACTTGAATTACGTAACCATTATGGTACCTCACCTGAACCTCTCGATACCAGTAATGTTCTACTGTATTTCTGTTAACTACTTAACATATTTCTGAGACAACATTCAGATTTGATTTCATTTTTGATACATCGATATGTTTATATTGCAATGATATATCTTATGTGTATTCTTTCTTTTGTCACTATGATCTTTGACGTACTTGTAACTCAGATTTTTGGGCGCGTAAGCGATTATTAGTTAGTTGTTAACTTGTTAGAGAGTCGGACCTCGAAAAGGTCAAGTCTTGGACGTCATGTTGGAAAGACGCATATTATAGTTGGCTTATAAAATGTGAGGAAGATGTTTTCAATGTAATCTTCAAGAATGATTTGTGAAGCGCATCTACAAAACTTTTGAATATAGCAGAATAAAACCTAGGCCTCTCTGCATCCGAGCTTGGAATCATAACACCTAGATTTTCAACGATTGAGCCATGATTTTACGACGAGACCTGCGTGGGAAACACAAAAAGATGAGTGCCTAGTTTTTCATTATTACATGAAATAACTATTAACTGTTCTCTAATGACACCTGCCACATAATATGACTGTTGTTGGCCGATAATGCAGTGTTTAGCAGCGTGAGCAACACCACAATCGTTATTAAAATTTTGACCTTTGTTGTGGTAGGGTTGTTAGAACCTCATACCACCTGCTGGCTCGGGGCCACTGGGAGCAGGGGCAAGGTCCTCGGTGACTCAGGACCCTACCAATACCCACTTACCGACTTTTTAGTGTTCCGTATCTCAATTGGTAAGAACGGAACACCTATAGGATCACTTTGTTCGTTAGACTGTCTGTCTGTCATTCCGTCCGCCCGCTGTCCTCATTTTCCCAGGAACGTGTGGGAGATATACAGTTGAAATTAGTGTCGCATATTAAGGTACACTGTTGTTTGGCGGCGTGGAAAACTTTAAGCTTCCCATTAATATGACCACCATCTATGATCGACGCCAACGTGCAATAACCACTCAGCGACAGCAGGTGAGAGCACTAGCAGCGGGGATATACACGGTAGTCCGCCCCCGGTAGCTGAGTGGTCAGCGCGACAGACTGTCTGTCCTAAGGGCCCGGGTTCGATTCCCGGCTGGGTCGGAGATTTTCTCCGCTCACGGGCTGGGTGTTGTGTTGTCCTAATCATCATCATCATTTTAACTCCATCGACGCGCAAGTCGCAGAAGTGGCGTCAAATCGAAAGACTTGCGCCAGGCGAGCGGTCTACACGACGGGAGGCCCTCGTCACACGCCATTATAATATTATATACAGGGTGTAAATTTTAAGTTGACAAACCAGAATAACTCGAAAAATAAGCTTCACGCGAAAAAATGTGTAGAATCCCAAGATGATTATTTTCGAGGGGGACATCTGGGGGTGGGGCGGGAGGCAACTTTAAAATTTCAAATGGGTATCCACATTTTTTATTGCAGATTCAGATTCGACATAAAAAACTACATACATTGTGTCTTAAACATTTGTATTGATTGTTGGTGGTTGGCGCTGTAATTCAAGAAAATCCATGTTCTCATTTTTGCTTGGAAAATGTTTACGGATAAATAAAAATACTTATTTACTTCGTAAATTTTGATTCGCTAAAACTAAAACTCTTCCTCTCTCCACATATGGTGGGGTCTGAGAGAGAGTAATTGGAGTTTTACAAATGTTGACCACGAAACAAACAAAACTTATCCGAATCTGCGAAAAAAATTAATATTTTGTCAATATTTGTAAAACTCTAATTCCTCTCTCTCAAACCCCACCCTGTGTGTGTTGTTAACTGTTGAGGGCTACTGCACACGTGCAAATTTCTTTAATACTTGGAATAATCGCGCCCAGGGCCGTTACAATCCACATGCGATTTTTGTTACATCTCACCAACAAAAGTTTACACGGAAATTGGGCCTACAGTGGTTTTTTTACCGTATATTGGACCTTTACTTCTGCCAACACCCTTAATAGAAGCTGTTTCTCCAAACCACACTCATGGAAGTGCTGGACAGAGTACCGCCGGCTTTCTGCGGAAACCTCTAGCTTGTATCTTGATGGAGCCTACCGACATTTGAGTGCTGATGTTCAAGCAATGTCGAATCGCCTTACGAGAACGCTGGACAGGCCGAGTAGTACCTGATTGAAGGCTCGTTATTTCTTTCGGGGCACATCAAGAAAGTTGTGTATATTAACTCCAAATTCAACGAAAGCTCATGTCAGTTATGCATTTGAATACAAGAGGTAGAATCCTGCTATGCTCAACAGACTTGTAAATTCATTGGTGCAAAAGACCTGGTTACACGGTATCATTGAATATGGGAAAGAGACGACGTATAATATATTTGCACATAATACACCGGACTTTCACACATCCCACAGAAAACGGCCTTTGGCTGCACTTATAGTGAGAAAGGCGCGAATACATAGAAGGGGCCAATAGGATAATTACGTTATTTTAGAGCGTGAAACATATTTCAGACGTATTGCTTTCAGCAGTCCGAGGATGACTGCAAGACTACGTAGGAACTTCAGAGTTAAATGACAGATTTCAGTCATATCAGTTTCACTCATTTTTTAGTGTGTCGCAATTAAAATTTCAGATTCGTGAAAACTATATTCTTTTTCCAGCAATCCCGACGAGCCTGTTCTTTATTCCCGTTGTTTAAAGATTGAACTTATTATCAGATTCCAACTAACACAAATAATTAAGATACATAAAAAATAATTGAATTTACTACCTTAGTAATTAACTTACGAATCCGACTATTCATTTGTATTTTCAGCATTTTTTTTACTAAATGGACAGGAGCTCCATCGCCGGCATGACTTATTACCTGCACTCTAGATGTATTTTTCAAATAACGGCTATAAATTAGTGAACCACTTAGTGCCTGGAAGTGTTATAGATGAACGTTCTTATTTAAAAATGATACGAAAAGGGAGTGACTTGAGCAAAACCGGTAACAGCTATGACGCTAGCAGTTGGTAGCTTGGTCGATTTGCAGGAAATCACTTGACTTTACAGCCTTAAGTTCGAGGCTCGATCCTAGAAGGACAAATTTTTTTTAAATCTCTGCGAATACTTCGCGTGTGGAACATGCCAAACAACATCGAGATTCAAGCTACAAGCTAAAGTGTATTAGGTCTCTATAATTGGTTGAGTGAGCAGGTTTCAGTTTCGCAAGAACATGAGATCACACCAGCTCTCTAGTATAGCATTCAATTGTTCAAGTCAGTCTTCATTTTGCTGAGTGCTTTAGGTTGACAATTCCTGTTGGATTTGATAGCTTACCCGGAATTGGATAATTAATTTCAGGACAGTTTTCTTCAACGAGACATTATGCACAACTCGAAAACACACCACTGGAAACGAATATGAGTGTATTAACTATCGTAGAAGAGCACAGATTTAAATGATGAAATGCTGCATGTACTGCACAGATTTCCTATATGGTCACTGAGGAGGGAAGTTTGAAGAGTGCTTCGAACACTGGGTGTTGCTTCGTGAAGAATATAAAGAAAAAACGAACCTTCGAGACTGTGGTAATGTGTGAGGACAGTTGAAACAAGAAAAATGTTGGAATCAACATATATTAAGGTAAAGAGAAAAAAAAAATGCTATAACACACAGGAAAGAGAGACAAATGATAATGGCAAATTGAAGGTTCTCTATAAAAATATGAAATAAAGATATATGCATGTAACAGCCATATATAATTAGCAGGTAGCAAATACGGGGAAGAAAAAAGCGAACAGTTTGAGTGTGAGAGTGTGGTGTCGCAATAGCTTTTACGAAACTTAACTGTCAGTAGGAAAGTGCCCTGCAGCATCAGTTGACGCGTTACGTAGTACTCGTGTACCTGGAATGAACAGTACGGAGCGCTTTGACGTAATGCCTGCTTCAGAAACGCCTTGAGTTTTCAGGTTCGTAGCCTACTTCCACACTGGTATTAGCTGAAATCGAAAGCTTTATGCAGATGAAGCAGTTTTCTATGAAGCAGCTCTATCCGACTGAAACTGTCCGTTAGGCAAAATATCAGCATGGTGGGTTGTCTGGCTACTAGCTGTTTACGTAGAGAACGCAAAATTTTAGAGCTGACGAAAAGTAAAATTGTCGTATCCTATGACTATAGGTTGAATGAAACACTGCGAGAATCAATCGTGTCATCTATGTATTTAGAAGGAACAATATGTAGAGATATAATGTGGAACGAGGACATGGGTACTTGTATGTGAAGCAAACGGTAGGCTACACTTCATTAGTAGAATACTGAGGAAACTGCAGACTGCCTACAAAAGAAATTGCATAGAAAACATTTGTACGAACCATGCTTGAATACTGCTCCAGTGTACAGGTTCCGTATCTGGTCGTCTAACAGAGGACATGGCGCGTAGAGCGGTGCGAATATTCACAAGCTTATTTAACTGGCGAGAGAGTGTAACAAAAGTGTTGAATAATCTTAAGTGACGAATGGAAATGCCATGCGGCTAGGGCCTTCCGTCGGGTAGACCGTTCGCCTGGTGCAAGGCTTTAGAGTTGACACCACTTCGGCGACTTGCATGTCGATGAGGATGAAATGATGATGATAAGGACAACACAACACCCATTTCCTGATTGGGAATCGAACCCGGGCAGTTAGGTATGACATACCGTCGCGCTGACCACTCAGCTACCAGGGGCGGACGTCCGAAATGACAGACACTCCAGAAAAGATGCCGAACATTTCGTAAGAATCTCTTTAGAAAACAGCAGGAATTGTCTTCAAACGCAAGAAATGGGAATATTATCAAGCACCGATGTCGTTGAGATCGTGCAGAAAACATTAGGTAATTTTAGACCTTACATTGTCACTCATAGGTCGCTCCATCAGTGAATGTGCGGGTAAGAACCAACATATGGCAATGAGAATCACGCTCTGTCACGTACATCAGCGATTCGCAGAATACAGATTTGCTGCTGCAGCCCTTCCAATATCTTGTTCAGGGAACATGATATCACCTCTCCTCGAATATCCACAGTAATAAACACTCTGCTGATGGAAAGCTGCGCCGATAGAGTATCCGAAATTATATCTGTGTATATTCGCAATAACAATGAAAGTTAGAGGACAATACAAGTAGTACGATTATTGCCTATTTGCGTTACATGCGATCGATAATACTAATTACTATTATCATTGTTTTAAATCGCTATTGTTACCTATTCTGTTCTGGAATATATGATACAGATATACTCGGTATAAAATCGGTGAATCTATAAAAGTTCCAAACACACACTGCAACCCATATTACGTTGAAAGGTGTAGTGCGGCAATATGATTCACTAACTGGAGAATTAGCGTACACTTAATAAATGGTTAACGTTACGGCAAAAAATGTTACAGTATCCGTTACGACAGACAACTACAACAATCGGAACACGCAAAGAATATGACATAATGTGGTGGAGTAAAATGTGGAGACGATTGACCTCCACATTCTTAGTCAATGAAATTTAAATTTTGGGGTCTGACTTCATCAGGCGAAAATTTAGAGCAGGAGCAATATAATTGACAGAGTCCCGGCCTACAGAACGGGGAAATCTGGATAACAAACCCTTGAGGTGCGATCTGCACTTGTCGCCTGATTTAGCCCCAACTGTTTTTATGGGGCTATCTAAAATCACTTCTCTACAACGATCGTCCTTGGACTTTGACTCAACCTGGAAAATACCATTCATCAAGGTGTCGTCAGTATACCTACAGATATGCTGGAAAGTGTTAACGAAACTTCCGAGTTCGGATAAGGAATTTGGAGAAAAAATACTTGCCGAAGCGGAAAAGAGCTGTTACAGAGCAGCTGAAGAGGAACCGCTTAACATGTTTTCTTTTATTTTTTCGAACTGGAAGAAAAGTGCAATTAACCATCTCCTTTGTATAACATCTGTTTTATTCGAAATGTTTTCTTATCAACTATATTTGGTGTTTTGTTTTTGTATGCAAAAACGTAAAAATTTTTTGGTTATCCAAAATGCAAACACACTACGTATAGTTGTCAATACGAGAAACTCAGTTCGCCGGCAGTGTGTGTGTGTGTGTGTGTGTGTGTGTGTGTGTGTGTGTGTGTGTGTGTGTTGGGGCTTATGGGCGCTCAACGTCGAGGTCATCAGCGCCCTGACACACATTAAAGGGAACGAATGTGGACAGACCTAATAAAACTGAAACACGCACGCAAAGAAAGCAGGAAAAGAAGGAAAAAGCTACATAAGAAAGTAGAACGTAAGGAAAGGGAAAACGTAGCAACAAGAATGCCACAGTAAATTGTCATTGGCTGGCCACTTACATAAAATATGGGCGAGCTTGCCACACAGTGAGCAAATTAAGATCCTCTCCCTAAAATCTTTGTAAAAACATTTGACATGGCACAGAACTTTAAAACTTTAAGCACATTCGTCCGAGTGTTGCCCAAAAGAGATGGCAGGTGTGCTGGCAAGTCAGCTGCGGCCCGCTGGTCAGAAAATAAAACGCAATCCAATAAAACGTGGCGCACAGTGACCTGGACGCCACAAGCATTACACATTGGAGGTACCTCCCACCGGAGTAGGAAGCCATGCGTCATAGGGCTGTGGCCTATCTGAAGCCGAGAGTGGAGAACCTCGTCCCGTCGATGGGGCTGAAAGGAAGTACACCACACACGCGTTGTGGGCTTGACTATAAGGAGCTTATTGTGGGCCGGGGTGGCCCAGCGGTTCTAGGCGCTACAGTCTGGAACCGCGCGACGTCTCCGGTCGCAGGTTCGAATCCTGCCTCGGGCATGGATGTGCGTGATGTCCTTAGGTTAGTTAGGTTTAAGTAGTTCTAGGGGACTGATGGGCTCAGACGTTAAGTCCCATAGTGCTCAGAGCCATATGAACCATTTTTGAACTCAGTTCTTTTACATTCACTCCGCAACACTGGAATGTTTGACCCGGTGCTTTGTTAATAGTGATGCTGTACCCTCATCTTACCGGAAATTGGAGTACTTCAAAGGCGAATGGTAAGTTCATTGAAACGAATGGAATTCACGGTATGAATACTATCTTGCCTTTTTCGTCTCCAGTTAATATTTCAGCTCCTATAATGTTGCTTAGAAGCTGTTTTTGTGAGGACATACAACGAACACGATTTAGTTTACGAATTCTCTTGGAAATATTACGATTTCGTCTTGCTTTATTGTTGTATCAATGGGCTTCCATATTTTCCTCCTCTGGTATTATATTCTGTATTCGCTGCTTTTTTTTGCTAATTTTACGCTATTTTTTGTCGCTAAAATTCTTCACTCAACTTTTCTGTTGTTTACGTAGTTTCTCTCTATAAGCGGACGCACTTTTTCGATGAGTCGTTGGTGCCTTTACTATAGTGCACAACTCATCGTTTAAGGCGATTTTACCTGAGTGGGGATCCATGTTGTCCTCTACAGCAGGGCTTCCCAACAAAATTTTCTCGGGGACCCCCTCATCGAGCATGATTGGTACCCTGTCATATCACAGTATCAAGTACCTAAAAAAGCCAGGTTAAGAGTCTTTTTACACGTTTTCTGTTTTTGGTACTTAGAAAAAACATTGACATATTCATTATTGAAAAATCAGCTCCAAAGAGGCAGCGCGCGCAGTCTAACGGCATACAGCAGAACTATTTGCCTAATCTAATTCTGGTTTTGCGCTAGAGTGTGCTAGTGTCAGTTGGCTCTAGGAAGACGCTAGACGCAGGAGTTAGCGTTCGCTACAGCTCTGCTCATGCAGGAAGCGGCCAAAACAAAAAATCTGTTATCATACGAAATATATTTAAAATATTTTTTATTCTAATAGCATTTTGCGGACCCTTCTGGCATAGCTCGCGGACCCCTGGGGGTCCGCGGACCACCTGTTGGGAACCACTGTTCTAGAGCATTCAAGAACATTCTTGAACAGTCGAGAATAAAAGTACGAAAATACGGTGTTGGTCACAGCAAGTTGCTTATTTGAATTTGGCTCCCTGAAGCGATGGTTGCTCCGAGGAGGCTGGGGCAGGCACCCTCGAGGGGGCAGGGCATAGAGTTGTAGCTCCGGTTAGTTTAGTTAGCATCATGGAGTGGACGACGAGGGAGCGAGCTTTCGCTGTCGAGGCATATTTTTCTAACGGTCGCTCAATCATCGGCGCACACCGTACATTCCGTCCCATTGCAACACTGCGTCCCGTGATGTGTTCCTAGCCGGCAGTCGATTGTTTCACTGGTAAACAACTTCAGGGAAACTGATGTGAAGAAAAGAACCTGGGCTTCCACGAACAGCAAGGTCACCCCACAACACTGACACGGCAAGGCTTTCTGTTTTGCGATTCCCCCAGCTCTCTACCCACAAACATGAAGCTGCAGTTCTGATGTTTGCTCATTCTGTAACGTCAGTCCTTCATGAAACACTAAAATTTCATCCCTACAAAGTGGTGCATGAACTTATGCCTCAAGACAGACTTGTTTCCTTCAGTCATGAGGCTCATTTCTATATTTAAGCATCTGCAAATAAGTATAACATGCGCTGTTAGTGCCTTGACAATCCTAGACAACCTCAAAACGTATGTAAGTGTACGCTTCCGCGGCCATTGTCACTGTCGATAAAATTCTTGTGCGCTGTGTGTAACATTGTCAGTAGATAAAATTGTCCGACATTTCGGCCAGTGATGCAAATGGCCTTCCTCAGGGGTTTGTGCTAAGCCGTCGGCTCACAATGGCCTGAGGGAAGAACTAAATTGACAGTGACAACTTCAACAACGTCCCCTACATTCACAACTTGTACCTGTCTCGTGAGCGCTATCACGATTTGGAATAATCGGGATTTTTTTTCTTCCGACATTCAACGAGATGGATGTGGGAGATGTATGGTTCCTGTAAGACGGTGCCCTGATGACTGTTTTGGAGCAAAACTTCCCAGGACATCTCATACCCTTGAGGTGCGATGTGCACTTGCCAGTATGGTCGCCTGATTTAGCACTGACTGTTTTTTAGGGGTGAGTCTAAAATCACTTGTCTACAACGATCGTCCTAGGATTCTGAATCAATTGAGAAACAACATTCATCAAGATGTCAATATAACCATCGATATGCTGGAAAGAGTTTAACGAAACTTCAGAGTTCGATTAACGCAGTTTATTGAGTAAATGGACGTAATCTTTCTGTGTAACCATAAAATTTAAACGTTGTACCTGATCCTTTCAAAGAATTAAATTATATACCTAATATGTTTTAGAGCAGTTAGTTTAATTCTGAAGACGACGCTCATAGTAGCGTCGAAGCCTGGTCAATTCTGACTTAATATTAGTGACCGAAGGCTTATTTGTTCTAATATAATTAAATATATATCTGCTTTACTTTATTTCGACTGAATGTCTACATAAGCCAGCAGTGAATGGGTACGCTGAGCGTGCTTGGCATATTTTTAATGTACAACCTTTTTTACGAAGTAGTTATATTACGTTATATTCACATTAACAAAAATTTCGCTTGAAGATTTTCTATAAGAGAAGAAAATCGAAGGTTTAAGTAATTCATAAAAATTGGTTGTATACTAAAAACATGCCAAGTGCGCTCTGTTCTGTTCCATATTGTATTATAAAACATCTCGAATTTTTTTCTTCGAAAAATAAGTTGATGGCGAAGAGACGGAAGATGTCTGGTGGCTGCAACGTTGGTGTGGTGACGATTTCTCTCATATCTCCACAACCATAACAGCTACTATCGCGCAAACATTACAGTGCACAGCGAGGAAACCAAGAGTAGTACTAGACACAAAAACCAGTGACCTGGCAGTGTGTGGTTTTGGCGTCAATTTCACCCACAACCACTTTTAATTTTTACACGAGCACATAGTTATATTGATTGATTAGCTTGCAGAGAAGGACACAGGAGATTGTAACCGACTCAATCTCAGTCTCAGAATACGCACGAGACCCAAATAAAGCGCCTGTGAAGGGACAACACGTCTGCAGCGAGAAGGGTCGTGGTCAAGGTTTGCTCGCTGCGGGACGCGACAATCTCCAGATGGCCACGGCGGCAGGTTAGGTGCTCCGTGTATGGTGTATGTGAGTGAGTGAGTGTGTGTGTGTGTGTGTGTGTGTGTGTGTGTGTGTGTGTGTGTGTGTGTGTGTATGTGTATGTGTGTGACGCAGTCTCGGTGTGTGGACTTCCTGCAGGCGGGCAGAGAAAGCCGTCGCGGCGGTTCCCAGCTCAAACCGGTCCTCGCGACGGAAGCCACACCGGCCAATGGAAACATTCGCAGGGCGACGCGGGAACTCACCAAGGGTGAGCTCGAATGTCGGAGGCACGGCACATGTAAATGCCGGATTCGTGCTCTCGGGCAGCACCGCTTATCCTCTTTAAATGCGGAAGGATACTCTGTGCCTCAAGTTACCTACAAAGATTGTGTGTTTGTCTGACCTTGTTGTGCACTCACAAAGCGAGGTGACTCGATAGTTAGGGGATCAGATTAGCATTCTGCAGGACGGACTTTCTAAACCCCACTAGGTCAAACTGATTTTGGTTCTCGTGGTTATCCCAAATCATTTACAAACAGATTTTTGAGACCAATACTGCTCACAGTTCTTTGTCACCTTGCTTAAATTATTTAATATTGCAGCTTGTTTAAAGATACGATCTCTTCATCAGGCAAATATGACAGTATAAAAACATACAGTATAGCCACTTAGATCTCAATGAAATACTCGTAGTTTTCTGTCTTGACAAGTGCTGTGGCCCACATAAGCAGAACTGTGTCGTATCTGAGGAACGTTTACACCATTTGTTGCTCTGTTGCTAACACAAAAAAGATACAGGCAATTTATCTCACACTTTTTTCATCACAAATGACTGTCTTCTTCTGGAGTATTCGCCTTTTTCCATCACTGTAGTTATCAGGATTTTTGTTGTCCACTGTTTAAAAGCCCACGAGTATTATAGTCAGCGCGCCGTTTTCATCAATTTTTGGTTGCTAATAGCAACAGCCCACTTGTTGTTGTATCAGATAAGAGAATTAATACAGAGTATCGTGTCACGTGATTTAAATCTTAACATGAGTGCTTTGGCTCGCAATTTACACACGAAAAATAATTACAATACGTTGTTTGTTACTAACAATACCACTGTGCACTAGTCAAGACGGAGGTCAAAACAAAGCTTGTTTCGATTACGCTGTTGATATAACAGTCCCCACAAAACTAGGTTCCGTTTTGCTGTCGATGTGTCGATCCTTGCAGCCAGAAAAGTTCGAAATTGTTCTTTAAATCACTTGAGAAAAATGTTGGGGTGGTTCCTGTGGGAACGACATGGACAATTTCCTCATTCCTAATCAGATCTTCGGTCATAAATGGCTTCGTCATCAAAGCGAACTTAAACCACGACCTCCCTTATTTTGGTGTGGGTTTTTGCTAGCCATCGTTTGCACATATAATTGATTGTATTGTATGTTAACCGGGAGCCTAGAAACGACGGAGAGGCCCCCCCCTCCCCCTAGCCACAGTGGTCCACAACCCTACGATGCCTACCCCGCAGCCCACTTCACCCCTCCGCCACCCCACACCGAGCCACTCTTTCAGGGTTATGGTGCGGTTCGGCCGCCGGTGGACCCCCCCCTCCCCCGGGGAACGTCTCACACCAGACGAGTGTAACCCCTGTGTTTGCGTGGTGGAGTAATGGTGGTGTACGCATACGTGTAGAACTTGTTTGCGCAGCAATCGCCGACATATTGTAGCTGAGACGGAATAAGGGGAACCAGCCCGCATTCGCCGAGGCAGATGGAAGACCGCCTAAAACCATCCACCGGACCTCGACACAAGTCCGCCGGGCGGATTCTTGCCGGGGACCAGGTGCTCCTTCCCAATCCGGAAAGCCGTGCGTTAGACCGCTCGGCTAACCGGGCGGGCTTAGAATTGATTACTGCTGTTATCATTATTTCCCAAAAGTGTTTGTCCTGAATAGGTCAGATATACTGTAATTTTTTTTAGTCAATTGACAGCTGTTTTCATTCGCGGGCCTTTCCGTAGTGCATTCCAGCAAATATAGAAGCGGATGACTCGTCTCACGATCATACTGCGGTGAATGCAGCTCTTTCATCCACAGATCTGACCGGGGACGAAAAAAGATTACACTCCGGGCAAATACCTTCAGAAAAAACTTCCTAACACTTAAATTTATGTTATATGTTAACAAATTTCTTTTTTCCCTATGTACTTACCTTAATATTGCCAATCCTAGTGTTATAACCAATCTGCTTCGGTCGTTGTCAGCTATTTTCTTGCCAAAACAGAAAAACTTAGCCCGCATCTCGTGGTCGTGCGGTAGCGTTCTCGCTTCCCACGCCCGGGTTCCCGGGTTCGATTCCCGGCGGGGTCAGGGATTTTCTCTGCCTCGTGATGGCTGGGTGTTGTGTGCTGTCCTTAGGTTAGTTAGGTTTAAGTAGTTCTAAGTTCTAGGGGACTGATGACCATAGATGTTAAGTCCCATAGTGCTCACAGCCATTTGAGCCATTTGAACCAGAAAAACTTATCTTCTACTTTTTGTATCACATTTTATATTCGAATTGCCTCAGAAACTCTCGATTTAATTCCGCTATATTCCATTATCCTTGTCATATATTTGTTAATATTCGCCGGCCGGTGTGGCCGAGCGGTTCTAGGCGCTTCAGTCTGGAACCGCGCGACCGCTACAGTCGCATGTTCGAATCTTGCCTCGGGCATGGATGTGTGTGATGTCCTTATGTTAGTTAGGTTTAAGTAGTTGTAAGTTCTGGGGGACTGATGACCTCAGATGTTAAGTCCCATAGTGCTCAGAGCCATTTGAACCATTTGTTAATATTCATCTTACAAAACACTCTCCATTCCGTTCAACTGTTCAAGTCCTTTGCTATCCCAGAAGAATTATAAGGGGTGATCAAAAATTTACCGTTCGAGGGCCGTCAGCGAGGCAATCGTCCCACCGACACTGACACCGAGGCAGCAGGTTGAAGATAGGCGTCTGGTAAACCATCGTGGCCTGCTGCGTGAAGAAGTCCTTACGTAACTGAGGGAGTGATAATCGCATGGGGAGGGATGAGGAGTGTCTTCCACTCGAGTCTCCCAGTCGAGGCTTGTCTCCCAGACGGACCGGAGTCTTGTGTCCGATCGCTACCAGCGCGGAACTTGGCGCAGCGTTCCACAACGATGGCTTTGGACAGACACGCTGCCCCATACACAGTCTCCATTCTCCGGTGGACGGCTGTCCTTCGACAGCCAAGAAAAGATTAACAGCACGTTCGTTCTGTTTGGAGGCATTTGGTGTTAAGGGGAGACGGAAGGCAAGTGGGCTTCAAAACTTCGATTTTCAGATTTTCGCATATTTTAAATGCCTTGTCTTCCCTGTGTGAAACAGTTTTTGTTTCATATAAATACGACAATTTTTCGTGAGATATGATGGTTTTCCTGACTCTCTGTGCAATCTGGCATTCATATGCCACACCTTCCTTTTTGCGCCATGCAGAGATAATGCACAGCATTTAATTAAATGAAATTAAGTTAAACCCATATTTAGAGACATTTGGAAAGATACCTTGTTGAACAAATCTCTTCATGGGAAAACCCAAAATTTAAATGAATATGTGAATTCTGTCATTTGGAACGGATTACGGAAACTGTATTTGTTGAGCTTACAACCCTAAAATTTGGTGTTTAAGGTGTTATTTTATGCTTCAGTGATGGTGTAATTAGAAAATTGGATGTTTTGGAATTATTGAACATAAAATCTAGTGGAAATACTGCAAAATCCTTAGTGCAAATAGGTAAAGAGAGAATCCGCAAAGCAGATATTGCTAATTTAAAATGCACAAAAGAAGCCAGACAGAAAAGAAGAGGGACCACGAGAAGAAAAGAACATCAGTATGACTCAGATGATGCTCAGCATGGTGCAGGAAAATATTAGTGGTAAGTAATTCTCATCAATTACTATGCTAGAATTGCAATATTAAACTTTAAATGGATTTTTCTCAAAACTACATTTTGTTTTTTACTTTCAGGTGCCATTATTTGATAAACTAATGTGGTGAGAAACATGAAATTTGCTCAATTTGTGCTGCAGATGGTAATAGGTTATTACAAGTAAATTGAGAACCAGCAAAGAATCAGAAACTGTTTTATAATAATTAATGTACAAAAAAGTTAAATTTTACTAGTGAAAGAATAAATTTTTTTTCTTCAAAACCATAAGAGGTATTATGTTCATTTCACTTGTAAATTGAGGTATGTATATGTTATATATATGCAATAAAAATTTCATTGTTTTATCACTTATAGTTCTTTTGAAAAGTGTACCTATTCAAAGGGTAAAATAGCATTGGCAGAATAGGGATAAAAGTTGCCTTCCGTCTCGCCTTAACGTCGCCGTAGACCACGTTTCCGCATTTACCGCACGGACGTCGGAAAGAGACGAATGCCACACTTATACCTTGCCTATATGTCGATGCTTGTATACCCGCATCATAGTCCCGCTACGTTCTACATACATTGCATCAACACCCTCCAACGAAAAGTTTTTTTTATCGCCCTTTATACAATGTGATCGACAAACCTCAAAGGCTTTTTTCCTATCACTGAACATTCCTTTCCAAATTTCACCTTCGTTTCCTTTACTGCTTGTCAATCGTACAGACTGAAAACATCGGATACGTACTACAAACATGGCTCACTCCCTTCGGAATCACTGCTTCCCTGTCCTGTCCTTCGACTCTTAGGAATGCAGTTTGGAAAACTGGAAATTTGTGCCAAGGTCTTATGGGACCAAACTGCTGAGGTCATCGGTCCCTAAGCTTACGCGGTACTTAACCTAACTTAAACTAACTTACACTAAGGACAACACACACCCATACCCGAGGAAGGACTCGAACCCCCGACGGAGGGAGCCGCGCGGACCGTGACAAGGCGCCTCAAACCACGTGGCGAATGCAGTTTGGTTTCTGTACAAGTCGCAAATAATTTTTCGCTCCCTGTCTCTTACCTCTGATTACCTGCCTGTGCGATAGAAAATAATGCGAAAAGGGCGTCGTTTCCCGCCATAGGAAGGAGCAAACAAAACTGTTTTGACACTTTGTCGTGGAAGCTCATACATAACATTTTGAGGTAAAGATTCTAGGTACAAACTGATGATACAGACATGGGCAACTAGTACAATCTGTGATTAATAGAATGAAACATCGTTATCGCAGTCAATTGACGGAAAAAGTAGGAGACAGAGAAGAACCAGCAAGACGAAACTTTTAGACGATGATGAATCGTGAAACTGTAATCATGTGCTAAGGTTGAAGAAAGTGGCTGCAGCGCGGGGCGTGTGCAGAGAGAGACGGAACACCGTTAGGTTCCGGTGGTGACCTTAGGCAGGCAAGGTCGAAAACATGCTTACTGTATTCCCGGCGGGCGACGCGGAACTCTTTGCCAGTCATATCGTCCGTTCGTGCGGGGAGGTCAAAACACTGGCCGCTCATAACGTCCATCCTGTTTGCGTGCATTGCAGTTTCCTGGTTTACTTAATGAACAACTGGTAGTCGTCTTGCAGCCGTTTAGAATTAATAACAACGGAAAACTACCCCTAAAGACTGAACAAAAACAACTCGCGGATAAAGAATTCGGTATCGTTCTAATGTGGGAGGTGTTACCGCACAGTATATTTGCGCATTCCATCTCAGCAGTCTTCTCGCGTTTTTTGGATAGCAGTTTTATTCCACATTTCCCCGCCTTCCTCATCTAAAAAGTGAAATAAAACAAAAATTAAAATAGAAAAGGTCGAAAAAAAGGGGTGTCCAATAGACGCGGAAAACTGTAGCTTTCTGCAGGAATCCATGTCAGTTCCGAAAACAATGATTGTGTGAAACCCAGCTCGCTCTGTTCGTCCATGAGACACAGAAGGCAGTAGGTACAGGCACCCAGGTATATACCTCGTCCCCTGACTTCCCAAAGGCATTCGGCAAAGTTTCGCACTATCGCCTAATGAATAAAATACCAGCGTATGGAATATCATAATAACTGTATGACAGAATTGAAGAGTTTCTAACAAATAGAACACAGCACGTCTTTCTGGACGGGGAGGTGTCTTCAGACGAAAAAGTAACTTCGGGCGTAGCCCAAAGGGTGTGTTATACGACCGTTATTCTTCAGTGGATAATCTCGAAAATTTAATGAGACTTTTCGCGAATGTTGTATACAGAGAAGTCGCAAAGCTAGGAAATTGCAGCGAAATGCAGGAAGATCTGCGCAGCTCTGAGGTTTGGTACAGGGAGTTGTAATTGCTATTCAATATAAACAAATGTAACGTATTGTAAATACATAGACGAAAGGCGCTTTGTTGTACGGTTACAAAGTTGCAGAACAGTCACTGGAAACAATTACTTCCATAAAATACGTGTACGGAGAGATTTGCAGTGGAACGATCACATAAAATTAATCGCGAGTGAGGCAGATGCTACACTGAGATTCATCAGATGAATCTTCAGGAAATGTAGTCCATCAACAAAGAATGTGTCTTACAAAACACTCGTTCGACCAATACTTGAATACTGCTCTTCAGTATGGGAATCGCACCAGATAGGACTGACAGAGGAAATAGAGAAGATCCAAAGAAGAGCAGCGCGTTTCGTTACAGGCTGATTTAGTAAGCGCGAAAGCGTCACGGAGATGCTCGGCCAACTCCATCGGGAGATGGTGCAAGAGAGGCGTTCTGCGTCACGTTAAAGTTCAGAAGAATCAACCAATATATTGCTTCCTCCTATGTGTAGCCCGCGAAAAGACCATGAAGATAAAATTCTAGTCCACACGGAGGCTTACCGGCAATTATTCTTCCCGCGACTCACACGCGACTGGAATATGAAAAGTGAGAAGTGATATTGGTACACAAACTACCTTCCACTACACATCGTAAGGTGGCCTGCGGACTGTAGACGTTGCGTAGATGTAGAAGTTAAATAAACTGCAGAATTCACAGTCCTGGTCACAATTTATTTCAACCGGTTCCGTTGTACAGCCGTCATAAAATCTTAGAAAGGCAAACACACCGAGTGCGCGTAGCCGTTACAATCTTCAGTTTCTAGGTATCTGCCCGACAGTATCTCTAAGTTTACATTTGTTACGTCCTCTGTGTCTGCAGTTACGTGCTACTCATAGACAATAGTCTTCATTTGATTTCCTAAACATTCCTGGAGGACACATTTCCCTTTCTACGTGAAGTAACGCCTTTTACATTTGTGTTCAGTGATTAGAAAGTCCAACGAAGCACCAAGAATGGATTAATTTCTCTCGAACAGCAAACCGAGTAAGATGGCGTATTGGTTAGCACACTGGACTCGTGTACAGGTGGTCGGAGGTTCAAATCACTGACCGGCCACACAGTTTAAGTTTTACATGAATCTTCTCACTCGCTTAATCGAGAATGCCGGGATGGTTCCTTTAAAAGGCAAGGCCGGTTTCCTATCAGAGTCCGGTACCAATGAGCTCGTCGTCGAAGAGACGTTAAACGCTAATCTTCCCTCCTTCCTTCGTTTGAATAACAATTAAACACATACGTCAATAAAGTGTATGTATCCAGTTTGACGCACCGCGCTGTGTTATCGCGGTAATTCAGTTATGGTTGCTCTGTGGATCGTGGTTGAAATCCTGCACGCGTAGAGGAAATTTATTGTTGAAATATTAAAACCGTAGGATACTGTACCAAAATGAGACGCTATTGTGTGTTGAATCTGTGCTAAGGAATGGGAGAACAGATGTTGAGTTAAGCGCAGCCTTGACAGTATTAAAAGCTAAATGATGCAACAGAGGTGTGAACAATTTCCTCAAGTGTTCTCCACAAATAATACAGACGTTGCACCAAACTTCAGGCACATTAGTCTGCTCTAAATCGCTGCAATCAAGCATGCTGCTGCCACAAAAATTTTCCAGTGTAGTACAAAATCTTTCCTGTGGGAGTTCCAGTCATTATTACTGTAACAACTATGCTTTCAGTGAAATTCGGAGAATTCCTAACTTTGTGGTGGCGAAACCATATTTACTTTTGGGAATTCCGAACAAAAAGAAGGTATTTATCTGAAGATCAGAAAAATATTCTGAAAGACAGTATCTACTGTACTGAAAGAGCCATTTGGAGTGTTTTACCGTGGGCTAAAGACAACTCGTAATTACATCTACATGGATACTCTGCAGATCACACTTAAGTACCTGGCAGGGGGTTCGTCGAAGCACCTTCAAAATAATTCTCGATTATTTCACTCTCGAACAGCACGCGGAAAAAACTAACACCCATATCTTTCCGTGCGAGCTCTGATTTCCCTTATTTTATTATGATGATCGTTTCTCCTGTGTAGGTTGGCGTCAACAAAATAATTTCACATTCGGAAGAGGAAGTTGGTGATTGAAATTTCGTGTGAAGATTCCGCCGTAACGAAAAACGCCTTCGTTTTAATGGTGTCCACCCCAAACCCTGTATCAAGTCCGTGACACTCTCTTCCCTATTTCGCGATAATACAAAACGTGCTGCTCTTCTTTGGACTTTCTCGATGTACTCTGTTAATCCTATCTGATAAGCATCGCAGATTGCGCAGCATTATTCCAAAAGAGGACGGGCAAGCGTAGTGTAGGCAGTCTCTTTAGTAGATCTGTTACATTTTCTAAGTGTTCTGCCAATAAAACGCAGTCTTTGGTTTGCCTTCCCCACAACATTTCTGTGTGTTCTTTCCAATTTAAATTGTTCCTAATTGTAATTCCTAGATATTTAGTTGAATTTACGGCCTTTAGATTACACTGATTTACCGTGCAGCCGACGTTTAACGGATTCCTTTTCCCACTCATGTGGATGACCTCACACTTTTCATTATTTAGTGTCAATTGCCAGGTATTATGCTCAATGAGCAATAAGGTAAACGTATTTCTCGGTCAAGTTTTTCTTTTATTCTTTATAAATGACAGCAATTTTATATACTGGAATTCATTCTCAGATTGGAAGACGAAATAATTTATAGCATAACGAGATATGTATTTTTTTCCCCTCTCTCCCTGGAAGTTTTGCAGCTGTGCAAACGTGTTACGTAGTTTATCTGAAATAGTCAAAGATAAAGTTAGCATGTTAAGAGCATCACCTGTTCAGTGTTGTCTGGAACAGAATGCAGAGACAGTCGTAGTTTTGTAATATTCATGTCAGGCCCTAATTTGGTTTGCTGGCATTGTCGGAAAGAGACCACGCTACCTGCTTTAAAAAAATATTGAGTACCAACTGTTACCTGCGACTGCGCTCCCATATCAGTACTTTTGTTATGATGAGGGATGGTGAGTAAGTAAGCTAGTTATTTATAAATAGATGTGTGTATAGTGATGTGGATGTGAATGTTTGTACTATAAACGCATGTAATGCCTTTATATAGGTACGTAATGAATGTGTCTCTTTTTGGCGTACGTCGAATCTTAGTTTAAAAAATATTAAAAACTACACGTTTTCTTTCTTAAAGACCATTGCATAATCTTGCCACAATTCTGTACACAACATTTTTGGTGTTGCTTTCTTTTGCAAGTACCCAAAGATTTTGTGAATTCGATACACAGGAGTACACAACATAGGATTATCCATGAGAAACACATGGTTTTTCTAATTGCACACTCGCAACTTCGAGTGTTTGCCATTGAGTTTTATTCCAAAAGCAATTTTTAGGGGGTACTGCAATCTTTTTAAATTGAAAGGCAAATCCTTCGGTATAATTTGAACCAAAAATCTTTTCCCTTTACCTATGCCACAATTATAATAGCCCTAATAATATATCAGCCCAAGCATGTAATTTGTAGGTGCGAACATTTACACAATCTGGTAGCGTCAAGATTTCACATGAAGAGGACCGGAACAGCAACCTTCAACCTGTTTATGAGATGGCACTCATGAGAATTTCAAAGTGTTAAGAAAGTCTATAGGTTATGAAGTGACTTGTTCAGCGTCATTAATTCTATCTACAGGCAATATTCTACAATATAGACTTTTCAAAATTATTAAATATCTTTTAAACTGACGAAGAAAGAAAATAAATAATTTCTGGTTCGGTACAGCGCAAATTTTATAATATTTGTACATTAAATAACGTCAGCTGCCCACATGTGTCAGTCTGTTACTTCTATGCTCTGTACGCACAAGCAGCGTCACTGATAATCATAATACAAAAAAATTAATAATTTTGTGATTCTGTGTCTCGTTTGGTAAAAACGGAACCCTTAAAGGATCAATTTGTGGTCCTAAAATTGTTAATTTGTAATTATATCACACGAGAAAAATGTTTTGTCATTTGTTACAGATTGTCTGTCCGTCTCTTAAGACTTCTTTTTCTCAGGATCAGGTAAACATAACAAGTTCGTATTTATATCATACACTCAACAACTCATTAGCGGTGTAATTAACAATTTTCGGATTTTTCGTTCACTTGTACAGTGGAACATTGCGTCTTGCCAAATTTCATCATTCCAGGTGGATAGCAAGTACCCTGTGGGTTGTAATGTGTGAGTTTGCGAACATCAAAATATGCGACTTAATTGCAGTTGCTAGTTACCATATCATGTTAATATAACCCCATAATTAACCAAATAAATGAAAAATTACAATAGCAAATGCGAAATTATACAAAATGCACAATTAGAACTTAAAATTAAAGCATTTTCGAAAGTCTTGGAATTCCCAGGACCATTAACTAGCCAGTATCGATATAAATAACTGGCAAAAGTCGTCGACATTCTTGATTTCCGGGATAGATGACCTGTCTGTATACAAAATGAAGACCGAGCGAGGTTGCGCAGTGGTTAGCACACTGGACCCGCATTCAGGAGGACGACGGTTCAATCTCGCGTCCGGCCATCCTGATTTAGGTTTTTCGTGATTTCCGTAAATTGTTTCAGCAAATACCGGATGGTTCCTCTGACAAGGGACGGCCGACTTCCTTCTCGATCCTTCCCTAATCCGATGAGACCGATGTTCTCGCTGTTTGGTTTCTTCCCCCAAATCAACCCAACCCCATGACGAAGATTGTACGAAACCCAAAGTGCGCAAGTCCTATTAGTACTTATCCGGATTTTTTAAACATGGTTTACGTCCACTGATGTAAAAATAATGGTTCCATTCTCTACTTCACCGTCTTATGGGCCTGTTTATTTATTTATTTAGTTTCTAAAGAAGTCCAAGTTCTTCGTCAGATTTCAATCTATTCCCGTATCAAATTTCGTCAAATCACTTCATACGTTTGGTCACGAAAACGTATCAGATAGGGTTACTTTCGCGTTTATAATATTAGCATGGATTGCTCATAAGTCTGTGATCCTTAGCAGGATGGGTTAATAGCACAGAAAGAGATCAAGCGAAGGACGGCGAGTTTCCTCACGGGATCGTTTAGGCGCCGCGAGTAGAACAAAGTACAGTGGCAGAGGCTTCAACAGAGGCGATGTACATCCCGCAGAGGTTCCCTGTTGGCATTCAAAGAGCTTGCGCTCCGGGAACAGACGGGCGACACATTACGCCCTTCTGTGTAGGTCTCGTGAAGCGATCACGTGGAGGAAATCAGAGACATTGAAGGTCATACGAAAATTTATCGAGAATCGGTCTTTCCACGAACATTCTCGTATGGAGAGGGAAAGGACGTACCGATGGTAGTAAAAGTACCTTCTGCCACTCACCGTAAGGTGGTTTGCAGAGTACAAAAAGGAGAGGACCTAAATACCGGATCACGTACGCATAAGAGGCAATGAACGCGCTGGCCAGGTTGCCAAGCAGGTGCAACAACACGCACCTACCGTAATACCTGTCTCGCACTGAGATTACTACCGACGGCTTGCTTTTAAGGTACAAGAAGAATGATCATCATGTAACAAAGACACTAAAATCGAATGAATACGGGACTGTGCTAGCCAAAAGCGCTTACCTCATACCCAATTGTTTCTTAATTCTGGTGTTAAACGGCAAGAAATTGTCCCCATCAGAAGCTTAACAGAAGTCCACACGGTTGCCAACAAAGTGAAACATCTGTTGATGATAATTATCTCTTCAAATTACTTTACTGTTGAAGATGACATCCTGCATTATTTGTTGGAGCATGTGAGACATAAGAAACATAATGAGAGAGCACTATATGAAGGATTCAAAATTGTGAATTGTACCTCGCTCCGATTCCTTGAACTAACAAGCAAAATGACGCAAGTAAATACAGTCGTAATTCATTAGACTTTGTACAACGGATCTTGAATGATAATTTATTAATTTTAAAGAATTCAGTCTGGGATCACACGAATATTATAACTGCAAGTTTCGACTTATTACATAGTCACCACGAGATGATGTGTTTAAAAAGAAGGAAAAGGGAGACAGTAATCCATTAGAAAACTAAATAACAAATCAAACTAACTTCTACACACAACTATACGTTCATAGTGCGGCTTGGGGGTCTAGTGGTGAAGTGTGAGTCTGGAGACCGCGAGGTCGGGGGATCGAATTTATAAGTCTGTCTTTACGCTGGCCTTCATCTTCCAATGATGTGAAGATATGTCGGGAACACTACGTGGCTCGTATTGCGCGTTAAACTATTTCCCTGGTACGGTAGATTAGATTAGGGGCACGTAATTCGTCGAAGAGGCGTCCAGTTGAAAGAATTCGCAAATGGGCGGCTCAATAACTCTCTTGAAGGGCGCAGTCATGCCATATGAATCTACTTTCCTATAATCTTGACTACATTACATAGCACCTCGTCGTTTGAACAGGCTCAGAGAGCCAACCGCAGTGCAAGCATAATTACGCTCTGATCGTTTGAACTGAGCCGTAGTAGCATCAAGTTGCTGATTCATAGATCGCAGATGTAACATTAAAATATTGACAGTATAAAACTAATTGTGAGAGAAAGTTTTCTAGAATCGAAAACTAGTGAAAAGGCTTAGTTACCGCTGTAGATACGCCAGACGTGCCATAGAAGATTTAGGGCCCGATGAGAGCCCTATCAGATTCTAAACAGAATTTGAAAAAGGAAAAAGAAAAACGTGTAGACCCAGAAGAAGGCCGCTGCAACGGTGGCCGAAACGTTGGTTTTCCTCCAGCAGCAGTAGTTTTGTACATTATGACGCGGTACCACACCCAGAAAACTTTTATGTCGACTGACTCTGGCCGCGGAAGCAAAAAAATGGTTCAAATGGCTCTGACCACTATGGAACTTAACTTCTGAGGCCATCAGTTCCCTAGAACTTAGAACTACTTAAACCTAACTAACCTAAGGACATCACACACATCCACGCCCGATGCAGGATTCGAACCTGCGGCCGTAGCGGTCGCGCGGTTCCAGACTGTAGCGCCTAGAACCGCTCGGCCACCACGGCCGGCTCTGGCCGCGGAAGCCTACGCAGTTATAAAAGTCCGGATTGTCTTCATCCAAGACAAATGATGCGAATAAAACTGTATGTAGAAAGAGAATTCAGCGACAATAAATCACTGCGTTTTGAAGACTTAGTATTAATTGTCTTTTCTTAAGCGCCAATCGTTTGTTTTATTAACTACGCTGTCTTATTCTTTCTGTTGGTGCCCGACTGTTCACATGTAAGTTAATAGTAATGGCATCTGATTCTCAGTTTGAAAACGTCTATTAAAAAAAAGAATTTCGTTTATCGGCCGTTTTAAAAATTGGACCGGGTTGCTTAGTGGCTAAATACTTTTGTGTACCAGTCGTGCGCTATCGTTAAACTTTTTCTTATTTATCACAAAGAACCTGCATTCTTACGAAACGAACTGCGATTGTGCCGTATTTTAATTAGGCGTATCACTTTATGATATGAGAATTTCAGTAACTTAAGCGGCCAGTTGCCACTATACAATGACGGGAGTCAACATTGCACATTGCTCTGATTGAAGTAACAGCTCGAAAAGGAACCTTTATTCTTTAAAATCATTTTGAAGCAACTGTTGTTCATAGTTTCCTTTTTTTAAATTCTCAGTTGCATCGTTTTTGAAGTGTGACTTCTCTAGGCTTCGACTTGTAAATACACAACTTCACGTAACTTTTTTTCATTCTTAACAGTCGTAAATATGAGAGATCAATTTTCAAGTCAAAATAAAATATAGAGGAGAAAGTACTCTTCAACAACAACGCTAATTATCGATATTTGTTCAATATCAGCGGTCTCAGCTGTTGCACAACACCACTGACAGTAATGTCTGTGTCATTCATCCTTGCACAAGATAAACCACAAATTAATTTTGACTCACCTTCCCGGTCCAAGTGGTGAAGGGCACTGCACGAAGTCACTCAAAACGGAATAAATGACATAGAAAGCAGCTATCGTTTCTACAACGGCATGTTTTCATTATCGCTAGTTATAAGGCTCTTCTGTTTGGCGTTACCTCTTCCAGTCCTACGCGTCACGCAACCACACCTCAAAATAGCTAGCGATGTTATTAGTACTTATTGTGCAAAATATGAGAATTAATGCGACTTTAATTAGCCTAACATTGTTGAAGAATAGATTTACGTCTTTATTCTCTATCTTATTTAATATAATTACGTACGAATTTAGTTTCTACATCTACATACATACTCCGCAATCCACCATACGGTGCGTGGCGGAGGGTACCTCGTACCACAACTAGCATCTTCCCTCCCTGTTCCACTCCCGAACAGAAGGAGGGAAAAATGACTGCCCATATGCCTCTGTACGAGCCCTAATTTCTCTTATCTTATCTTTGTAGTCTTTCCGCGAAATATAAGTTGGCGACAGTAAAATTGTACTGCAGTCAGCCACAAATGCTGGTTCTCTAAATTTCCTCAGTAGTGATTCACGAAAAGAACGCCTCCTTTCCTCTAGAGACTCTCACCCGAGTTCCTGAAGCATTTCCGTAACACTCGCGTGATGATCAAACCTACCAGTAACAAATCTAGCAGCCCGCCTCTGAATTGCTTCTATGTCCTCCCTCAATCCGACCTGATAGGGATCCCAAACGCTCGAGCAGTACTCAAGAATAGGTCGTATTAGTGTTTTATAAGCGGTCTCCTTTACAGATGAACCACATCTTCCAAAAATTCTACCAATGAACCGAAGACTACTATCTGCCCTCCCCACAACTGCCATTACATGCTTGTCCCACTTCATATCGCTCTGCAATGTTACATCCAAATATTTAATCGACGTGACTGTGTCAAGCGCTACACTACTAATGGAGTATTCAAACATTACAGGATTCTTTTTCCTATTCATCTGCATTAATTTACATTTATCTATATTTAGAGTTAGCTGCCATTCTTTACACCAATCACAAATCCTGTCCAAGTCACCTTGTATCCTCCTACAGTCACTCAACGACGACACCTTCCCTCACACCACAGCATCGTCAGCAAACAGCCGCACATTGCTATCCACCCTATCCAAAAGATCATTTAGGCCGGCCGCGGTGGTCTCGCGGTTCTAGGCGCGCAGTCCGGAACCGCGCGACTGCTACGATCGCAGGTTCGAATCCTGCCTCGGGCATGGATGTGTGTGATGTCCTTAGGTTAGTTAGGTTTAAGTAGTTCTAAGTTCTAGGGGACTGATGGCCACAGCTGTTAAGTCCCATAGTGCTCAGAGCCATTTGAACCATTTTTGAAAGATCATTTATGTAGATAGAAAACAACAGCGGACCTACCACACTTCCTTGGGGCATTCCAGATGATATCCTCACCTCCGATGAACACTCACCATTGAGGACAACGTACTGGGTTCTATTACTTAAGAAGTCTTCGAGCCACTCACATATTTGGAAACCAGTCCCATATGCTCGTACCTTAGTTAGGAGTCTGCAGTGGGGCACCGAGTCAAACGCTTTCCGGAAGTCAAGGAATATGGCATCCGTCTGATACCCTTCATCCATGATTCGCAAGATATCATGTGAAAAAGGACGTTTCATGCATTAATCTACCTTACGATCCTACGTCCTGCAGTGATCTGATGATAGCTTCGTTAAAACGTGAGTGCGAGTCGCGCGGTGCGCTGTGTTCGGTGCGCGGGGCGTGGGGTGACCTAAGTGTGGTGACCCGAACGGGCAATCGCCTGAGGCACGGCTTCGTTGATGGTTGTGTCTGTATTGCGAATTTTTCGTAGCAAATTCATTATGGCTTAGACTCAACGATTTGATATTGTTGTTGCGATATTTACCCACGTTACCTGTGTATCTTACTTGTGTTTAAATTTCGTACTTTATCATTTTGAGATGCATTATGTTTTTATTTCATTTACATAGCGGTCCCTTGACGCGACGACGCTTGTATCAAAATATCACTAATTATATTAAACTTAAAGGGGCAATACATATTTTTAGATGTTTCTTGTGTCGGGGTTTTCTTCAATTTTTAATTTAAGTTTTATTTAATGCTTTTTAAACTTTATATTTTACTTGTAGACACGGTACGATCGACACACTGTGCTCATACACAAATACTTTCGGGTGCGAAACACGAAATTGTGACGTCCGTTCTTTCTCACTTACGCGATTTACGTGTTTCTTTCTTTGATTCACACACATATTAATTGACTATGTTTTGGTATATATTTAGATATTTTAGATAACAAAATGGTTCAAATGGCTCTGAGCACTATGGGACTTAACATCTGAGGTCATCAGTCCCCCAGAACTTAGAACTACTTAAACCTAAGTAACCTAAGGACATCACACACATCCATTCCCGAGGCAGGATTCGAACCTGCGACCGTAGCGGTTGCGCGGTTCCAGACTGATGCGCCTAGAATCGCTCGGCCGCCGCGGCCGGCAAGTTAGGTAACAAGCAATAAGCAGTGGCGATAATTCTAAATAAAGTCGAAAGAAAGTAGGCTGCCATTGTGTTCTCCTGTAATAGGTTACCTAAACTATCAGGGCAAAATCAGTACTGAATTGTAGACCTCAAAAAGAACTACAAAGAAGTCTGCGAGAGCATATGTTGATCTTGGAGTCACAATGTCCTTTTTTCTCTTCTGTACGACCTGAAACGGGCGACTTCAAAATATATATATCAATGTTGCTCAAGCGTAAAAAATAAACATATGTTCTCGCGGACTTACATTTGGATTTTAGATGTTTTTAAGCTCTACTACGTCACTTGATGTAGGTCTTCCATATTACGTGGGGGATAAAAAGAGAGACCGCTGGCGGAAAACTTTTTTACTTAATTTCGCTGATGAAATTTAAAAAGTGGAACAGACATTTTTGGAGCATAGCTAAGAACCATCCCGATTAAACCAGTTTTCAAATTAAAAAAAAAAGCTGGATTAACAAAGAACCTTTCGTTTGGGGCTGCGATGCAGCAGACAGATACGCAGATACACATGTTTACGAGGGACATATCATAAATAACACACGGGTTGGTACTACTGTGAATTGTTTGACGCAACAACAATGAAAATTACGTCAGATGTAGTTGCGAGATTGAGGAAGAAGCGCGTGTTTCTTCGTTTTGTTCTATAACATAAAGTTGAAGGGTAGGTCTCGGGTACTGTGATTGTTGAAGATCAGAGGTCGTACAAGATCAAAATCTTACGCATCAAAAACCCGACAGAATTCACAATGCATTCAGCGAAGTTTGTGGTGAGTTTACAGTGGACCATAGTGCAGTTTCACGTTGGGTTAATTGTTTTCGTGGTGGTCGAACGAGCATAGCCGATAATCCAATTCCTGCAAGGCCAAAAACATCAGCAGATGATGTGTGAAACTTGTGGCTGATGCTCTTGGAGATGTACGCTGTGCGACTTGTGAGGAACTCTGAAGTCACGGGAATTCCTTCAACGTCAGTATTCCGTATTCTGACAAATGATTTGAGGAAGAGAGAAATTTCTGCAAGATGGTTCCAACATTCTTTGAGTGCCGAAGGGAAGAGGAAACGTCTGCACACTGCAATGTTACTCAACGATTCGACACTGCAGGTCAAGGTTTGTAGTGTCGAATTGTCACCACTGATGAAACGTGGATTAGAGACTTTCAATCGGCTTTGAGATCACAGTCCAATGAGCGGAGATGCGCTCAATCAAAGCTCAAGCAAACGATGGTGCTTATGATCACCAAGGGATCATCGTGACAAATAGAGTCCCGTGTGGAACTAGTGTTGCAGCAGCGTATTATCGTAACTTCATGCAAAATGTAAGCAGAAAAGTACACAAAACGCGACCTCAGTTGCCGGCCGCGGTGGCCGTGCGGTTCTGGCGCTGCAGTCCGGAACCGCGGGACCGCTACGGTCTCAGGTTCGAATCCTGCCTCGGGCATGGGTGTGTGTGATGTCCTTAGGTTAGTTAGGTTTAAGTAGTTCTGAGTTCTAGGGGACTTATGACCTAAGATGTTGACTCCCATAGTGCTCAGAGCCATTTGAACCATTTTTTGCGACCTCAGTTGCTCGAGGCTGCGGTATTCTCCACGATAATGATTGGCCGCTTCTCAGCAATGTCGTAGCCCAAAAACTGCGCGAATAAGAATGGGAAGTGTTGCCGCATCATTCCTACAGCACAGAAAAGAGCACACTAGACTTCGATTTGTTCCCGAAGTTGAAAAACCTATGTGTGGACGTCGTATCTATCTCTGGAAGAGCTTTGTACCACATTTGCCCGAGCCATTCAACAGAATTCAGAATTTTGGAACACGTATTATGTTCGAATATAATGACTTTTCTGGAGACTAGAAATCTACTCTGTAGGAATCAGCATGGTTTTCGAAAAAGACGATCGTGTGAAACACAGCTCGCGCTATTCGTCCACGAGACTCAGAGGGCCATAGACACGGGTTGCCAGGTAGATGCCGTGTTTCTTGACTTCCGCAAGGCGTTCGATACAGTTCTCCACAGTCGTTTAACGAACAAAGTAAGAGCATATGGACTATCAGACCAATTGTGTGATTGGATTGAAGAGTTCCTAGATAACAGAACGCAGCATGCCATTCTCAATGGAGAGGAGACTTCCGAAGTAAGAGTGATTTCAGGTGTGCCGCAGGGGAGTGTCGTAGGACCGTTGCTATTCACAATATACATAAATGACCTTGTGGATAACATCGGAAGTTCACTGAGGCTTTTTGCGGATGATGCTGTGGTGTATCGAGAGGTTGTAACAATGGAAAATTGTACTGAAATGCAGGAGGATCTGCAACGAATTGACGCATTGTGCAGGGAATGGCAATTAAGTCTCAATGTAGACAAGTGTAATGTGCTGCGAACACATAGAAAGAAAGACCCTTTATCATTTAGCTACAATATAGCAGGTCAGCAACTGGAAACTGTTAATTCCATAAATTATCTGGGAGTTGGCATTAGGAGTGATTTAAAATGGAATGATCATACAAAGTTGATAGATGGTAAAGCAGATGCCAGACTGAGATTCATTGGAAGAATCCTAAGGAAATACAATCCGAAAACAAAGGAAGTACGTTACAATACACTTGTTCGCCCACGCTTGAATATTGCTCACCAGTGTGGGATCCGTACCAGACTGGGTTGATAGAAGAGATAAAGAAGATCCAACGGAGAGTAGCGCGCTTCGTTGCAGGATCATTTAGTAATCGCGAAAGCGTTGCGGAGATGATAGATAAACTGCAGTGGAAGACTTTGCAGGAGAGACGCTCAGTAGCTCGGTACGGGCTTTTGTTGAAGTTTCGAGAACATAACTTCACCGAGGAGTCAAGCAATATATTGCTCCCTCCTACTATATCTCGCGAAGAGACCACGAGGACAAAGCAGAGAGATTTTAGTTCTCTTAGGTTGTTCGCAGATGATGCTGTAATTCACCGTCTAGTAAGGTCATCCGAAGACCCGTATCAGTTGCAAAGCGGTTTAGAAAAGATTGCTGTAGGGTGTGGCAGGTGGCAGTTGACGCTAAATAACGAAAAGTGTAGGGTGATCCACATGAGTTAAAAAAAAAATCCGTTGGAATTCGATTACTCGATAAATAGTACAATTCTCAAGCTGTCAATTGAACTAAGTACCTGGGTGTTCAAATTGCGAACAACTTCAGTTGGAAAGACCACATAAATAATATTGTGGGGAAGGCGAGCCAAAGGTTGCGTTTCATTGGCAGGACACTTAGAAGATGCAACAAGTCCACTAAAGAGACAGCTTACACTACACTCGTTCGTCCTCTGTTGGAATATTGCTGCGCGGTGTGGGATCCTTACCAGGTGGGATTGACGGAGGACATCGAAAGGGTGCAAAAAAGGCAGCTCGTTTTGTATTATCACGTAATAGGGGAGAGAGTGTGGTAGATATGATACGCGAGTTGGGATGGCAGTCATTAAAGCAAAGACGTTTTTCGTCGCGGCGAGATCTATTTACGAAATTTCAGTCACCAACTTTCTCTTCCGAGTGCAACTTACATAGGTAGGAATGATCATCAAAATAAAATAAGAGAAATCAGAGCTCGAACAGAAAGGTTTAAGTGTTCGTTTTTCCCGCGCGCTGTTCGGGAGTGGAATGGTAGAGAGATAGTATGACTGTGGTTTGATGAACCCTCTGCCAAGCACTTAAATGTGAATTGCAGAGTAATCATGTAGATGTAGATGAAGATGTAGATTAGAGCCCACACAGAGGCATATCGACAATCTTTCTTTCCACGAACAATAGGAGACTGGAATAGAAGGGAGAACCGGGAGAGGTGCTTTGAGTACCTCCGCCATACATCGTCAGGTGGCTTGCGGAGTATGGATGTAGATGTAGATGAAAAAAAGTGGTGTTCTGGATGGAATAATAGAGATTTCGAGACATTGGGAGTCATAGAGAAGCAGAGACTATATTGAAGGACTGTAGAGAGACATTATAAGAAAGTATATGTATGAAAAAATTAGTGAGCGTTATTTTACGGGATATCCCTCGTGACTTATAACAGCCCTCTGTTTGCGTCGGGAGTTTTAAACAGAAAGCCGTGCTGCGTGGGCGTAGCTGCTGTGCTACGCGCCGGAAGCGGCGCTGCGTGACAGAGCCGGCCGCTACTCGCTACTCACCGGAGCGGACGCCCGCGCTGCGCACGGAGAAGCACAGATCGTGGAACTCGATGTCGACGCGCGGCCGCTTCGCCATGCGCGTGAAGCGGCTCTCCTTGCGCACCAGAAGCGGCGGCAGCTTGCCGTCCTCCGTCATCACCATGCTGGCAGTCCGCGCTCGACTCCTTCCAGTCCCAACCCTCCTTCTTCCTGCTGCGCCTCTGACTGGCACACGCGCACCCGGCACAGACGCAGCTACTGCATGCCTCGCTCGCAACAGCGGGTGAATTCGGCAGGGGGTTGCGAAGCAGTCTGCTGAGCCTACAGAGCTTCGCAGTGGGAGCCAAGCGCAGGAAGTGAACCGGAGGGCGCTGCCCGTTACGGTAGGCGGGGTCTGAACTGCACGCTCTGTGGACAACGGTGCCGTTCCTCTGCCGCTGTCTCTAAGAAACACCGTCGAAGGTCTAACAGTTGTACTCTATAGTGAGCTGTCGCTGCAAAGTAGCTACGTCAAAATTCCATTTACTACTGTAGAGGCTAATTTCTTCGTCACAATCAGTCGTACTTTATAGGACGAAACCTTCATAGACAAGGGGCGAAGGTTTTAAAGGAAATTTACAAATTTTTATCTCGTTTCACACGGAAGTTGACAAGCCGATATAGTTTGCTGTGGGATGTACAGGGGAAACAGCTACACACTGAACTGAAATAGATGCTTTAGTCTCTGTTATACTACGCCGCGTGTGCGTACTACTTCCGTCAGTTCCTCAATACTGCTACAACCAAGTTTGCTACAGTTTAGTGATCTTGCAAATGTCCAATTTTCGATAGGTTGCAGCTTGTGGGTACGGTAAATCGCCGACTGCAGGATGCGGGTCCCGGATTCGTGGTGGCGCCGGTGCGGCTGGCAGCTGTGTTGGACGGGCGCCCGCGATGCGCTCCACACGGCGACTGGAGGGCGCAGCCTCGCGGCCGCTGCAGCCGCAGACCCTCTGGAGGAGGTGGGGAGGGGGTGGAGGAGGGGGGGAGTGGGTGCACGCGCGTGCCGCTCTTCTGCGGCGCCTCACCTGCCGGCTACTCGCGGACCCGGGCCAACTCTGGTGACGCACGGCCGTCAACGTGCTGGCCGGGTCCGCGTGCGCGTGGTCACAAGTACCAAGGTACGATTCGAGGTGCGTCTCACACGTCCACCTATTACACTCTCAGGTGTCAAAAGCTTGAATAACCACCGATACACATCCAGGTTTGCTTGGGTGGGAATACACTGAAGCGCCGAAGAAATTGGTATAGGCATGCGTATTCAAATAAAGAGATACGTAAACAGGCAAAATACGACGCTGCGGTCGGCTACGCCTATACAGGGTGTGACAAAAAGGTACGGCCAAACTTTCAGCAAACATTCCTCACACACAAATAAAGAAAAGATGTAATGTGGACATGTGTCCGGGAACGCTTAATTTCCATGCTAGAGCTCGTTTTAGCTTCGTCAGTATGTACTGTACTTCCTCGATTCACCGCCAGTTGGCCCAATTGAAGGAAGGTAATGTTGACTTCGGTGCTTGTGTTGACATGCGACTCATTGCTCTACAGTACTAGCATCAAGCACATCAGTACGTAGCGTCAACAGGTTAGTGTTCATCACGAACGTGGTTTTGTAGTCAGTGCAATGTTTACAAATGCGGAGTTGGCAGATGCCCATTTGATATATGGATTAGCACGGGACAATAGCCGTGGCGCGGTACGTTTGTGTCGAGACAGATTTCCAGAAAGAAAATGTCTCGACACGAAGACGTTCGAAGCAATTGGTCGGCGTCTTAGGGAGCACGGAACATTCCAGCCTACGACTCGCGACTGGGGAAGACCTAGAACGACGAGGACACCTGCAATGGTCGAGGTAATTCTCCGTGCAGTTCACGATAACCCTAATGTCAGCGTCAGAGAAATTGCTGCTGTACAAGGTAACGTTGACCACGTCACTGTATGGAGAGTGCTACGGGAGTACCAGTTGTTTCCGTACCATGTACAGCGTGTGCAGACACTATCAGCAGCTGACTGGCCTCCACGGGTACACTTCTGCGAATGGTTCATCCAACAATGTGTCAATACTCATTTCAGTGCAAATGTTCCCTTTACGGATGAGGCTTCATTCCAACGTGCTCAAATTGTAAATTTTCACAATCAAGACGTGTGGGCTGACGAGAATCCGATCGCAATTGTGTAATCACGTCATCAACACAGATTTTCTGTGAACGTTTGGCCAGGTATTGTTGGTGATGTCTTGATTGGGCCCCATGTTCTTCCACCTACGCTCAATGGAGCACGTCATCATGATTTCATACAGGATACTCTACCTGTGCTGCTAGAACATGTGCCTTTACAAGTACGACACAACATGTGGTTCCTGCACGATGGAGCTCCTGCACATTTCAGTCGAAGTGTCCGTACGCTTCTCAACAACAGATTCGGTGACCGATGGATTGTTAGAGGCGGACCAATTCCATGGCCTCTACGCTCTCCTGACCTCAACGCTCATTTATGGGGGCATTTGAAAGCTCTTGTCTACGCAACCCCGGTACCAAATGTAGAGACTCTTCGTGCTCTTATTGTGGACGGCTGTGATACAATACGCCATTCTCCAGGGCTGCATCAGCGCTTCAGGGATTCCATGCGACGGAGGGTGGACGCATGTATCCTCGCTAACAGAGGACATTTTGAACATTTCCTGTAACAAAGTGTTTGAAGTCACGCTGGTACATTCTGTTGCTGTGTGTTTCCATTCCATGATTAATGTGATTTGAAGAGAAGTAATAAAATGAGCTCTAACATGGAAAGTAAGCGTTTCCGGACACATGTCCACATAACATATTTTCTTTCTTTGTGTGTGAGGAACGTTTCCTGAAAGTTTGGCCGTACCTTTTTGTAACACCCTGTATAAGACAGTTGTTAGATCGGTTACTGCTGTTACAGTGGCAGGTTATCTGAGTTTGAACGCGGTGTTACAGTCGGCGCACCAGCGATGGGACACAGCATCTCCGAGGTAGCGACGAACTGGGGATTTTCCCGTACGACCATTTCACGAGTGTGCCGTAGGAATCCGGTAAAACATCAAATCTCCGACATCGCTGCTGCCGGAAAAAGATTGTGCAAGAACGGTACCAACGACGGCTGAAGAGAATCATTCAACGTGACAGAAGTGCAACCCTTCCGCAAACTGCTGCAGATTTTAATGCTGGGCCACCGACTGTCAGCGTGCGAACCATTCAACGAAACATCACCGACACCGGCTACCCTTGATGACTGCACGACACGTAGCTTTGCGTCTCGCCTGGGACCGTCAACGCCGACATTGAACTGTTGATGACTGGAAACATGTTGTCTGATCGGATGAGTCTCGTTTCAAGTTGTATCGAGTGGATGGACGTCTACGGGTATGGAGACAACCTTACGAATGTATGGACCCTGCATGTCAGCAGGGGCTGTTCAAGCTGGCGGAGGCTCTGTAATGGTGTGGGGCGTGTGCAGTTGGAGAGATATGGGACCCCCTGATGCGTCTAGATACGACTCTAACAAGTGACCTGCGCGTAAGCATTTGTGTCCATTGTGCATTCCGACGGACTTGGACAATTCCAGAGGGACAATGCTACACTACACACGTCCAGTATTGCTACATAGTGTTTCCAGGAATACTCTTGTGAGTTTAAACACTACCGCTGGCCACCAAACTCCCCAGACGTGAATATTATTGAGCATATCTCGGATGTCTTGCAACGTTCTGTTCAGAAGAGATCTCCACCCCCTCGTACTCTTACGGATATATGGACAGCCCTACAGGATTCATGGTGTCAGTTCCAGCACTATTTCAGACATTATTCGAGTTCGTGCCACGTCGTGCTGCGGCACTTCTGCGTGCTCGCGTGGCCCCTAGACGTTTTAGGCAGGTGTACCAGTTTCTTTGGCTCTTCAGTGTAGAAGCTCAGTAAAGAAACCAAATAAGAGTCTCCCAGAGGTATCAGTTCTCGCTCAACTCCATCCTTGGGCCAGGTAAAAGTAGCCGTGCTCCCCTTTGAACGCGAGTGTCACATTTCTCGACGTTTGAAACAGAGTAAACAGCTGCAACAATGGACAGTTTTATGCAATAACCGATCGTTAGTTTTTTTCCGTCAGCATTTCAATTCATTCATCAGTGAAGTTAGACGTTTCTCTTTCCGGTCTACAAAATGCTCGATAGAAGAAAGAACTGAAATTGTGGAAGCATATGTGAAAACGGGTTCGATGAAGGAAACTCGCAAAATTTTCTGTGACCGGTATCCGGATGGATGACTACCAACAAAGGGAGCAACACAGGGCTGTATAAAAATTCAAGAACGGATCTATGCAAAATGTAAAACATCAAAGAATTCCTTCAGTTCGCACAGCAGTGTTATAGTAGATATTCGCCGAAGAATTATTCAGAGTCCAAATAAGTCTACATGTAAACTGGCCCAACAAGTGCATGTAAGTAGAAGGCGTTGCCAGCGATTAGTGAAAAGTTTTAATTCGAAGCCATATCGAGTGACAGTTGTGCAGCAATTACGGGAGCATGACAGTCAGTAACGTGTAGATTATCGACCGTGGTTTGTTAAACCCTTTCCATTGTATCTTGTGTAATCCCGGACATGTGAATTCACAGAAAATGAGGTACTGGGCAATGGAGAACCCTAACGCTGTGTGTTAGCAACCACTCCATAATGAAACAAATCGGCGTTTGGTGTGGTATAACAGGAACGCGCATGATTGGACCAATATTTTTTAGCACAGTCCTCAACATGATGGCATATATGAAAAATTCTGACACATTCTCTGGTCAACTTAACTGAACATGAAAATCAAAACTGCTTTTTCCATCAAGAGGGGCAACATGTCAAATGTCTAAGGTATCCCTGGAACGAGTCCATGATGTCTTCACTGAGGAACCAGCTGTCAGCAAACATTCATGGCCACACACAATACAGGAACTGACAGACATCAGCCGTGAAGTTGCCGCCATGGCGTATCTGAATATCCTTAGACATACACAGCTGTCTATTGATGTTCTACAGGATCACTTTCAGCACTTTCCATACTTTTCCCCTGTATTTTTCATTGTAAATAAATGGTAAGTCCGTTTCAGGTTTTCGTTTTTGTAATTTCACTGCTTTTCCTTTACACTTACATGGGCTACATTTGTCTGTGACACCCTATGTCTCTGACCTTCCAAAACCATCTTCAAGGAAATTCCGCTGTGCAGGCGATACTGCTCTGGCTTATCAATCAAAAAATCTTCGTCAGCCAGAGGGAACATAGAGGACTTAGCCGCGCTTAACTCATATTTCAAAAAACTGGACACCGAAGCCCAGTATCAGTAAGAGAGACGTTATTGTGTATCCTCTTAACAACAAACAAGCTAACCGCGCGGGATTAGCCGAGCGGTCTGGGCGCTGCAGTCATGGACTGTGCGACTGGTCCCGGGGGAGGTTCGAGTCCTCCCACGGGCATGAGTGTATGCTGTCCTTAGGATAATTTGCGTTAAGTAGTGAGTAAGCTTAGGGACCGATGACCTTAGCAGTTAAGTCCCATAAGATTTCATACACATTTCAACAAACAAGCTAACACTGAGTCCGAGGTGCAATTTGATGGCAATATTCTCCGTCGCAAATGGTTCAAATGGCTCTGAGCAATATGGGACTTAACTTCTGAGGTCATCAGTCCCCTAGAACTTAGAACTACTTAAACCTAACTAACCTAAGGACATCACACACATCCATGCCCGAGGCAGGATCCGAACCTGCGACCGTAGCGGTCGCGCGGTTCCAGACTGTAGCGACTAGAACCGCTCGGCCATTCCGGCCGGCTCTCCGTCGCAACAAGTACCCCAAGTATATAGGCATCACACTCGACCGCACCCTATCTTAGAAACAACATCTGGAAAACACATCAGCCAGGCTAAAAATTCGCAACAACATTATTCCGAGGCTCTGTGGCATAACCTGGGAGGCTTCAATGGAGACTTCGTGTACATTGGCTCTCGCACTGGTTTTTTCGGTCACATAATACTGTGCTTCAGTGTGGTGTAATAACTTTCATACCACCCTCATCAATGCACAGCTCGACAACACTACACGCATGATTACTGGTACAATCAGACCAACTCTTGGCTTCCCCTGTCAAGAAATATCTGCCCACCGCAGACTCGCAGATCTGAGACCCTGCATAGAAACTACTGTAATATACAAGAGAGTAAGGAACTACCCATTCACCATGACATATAACTGTCTTACGAATAAATAGGCTTTGCTCGAGACGCCTGCCACTACTGGACGCTGAACAGGAGCAATTAACACATCGGAAATTACCAAGAACGGGGACTTTTCGAGAACTGTAATTGTCACACTGTGAGCATCCAGCATGACAGGAAACTGTGGGTCAAATTAAACAGAATCCGCACTGGATGTGGTCGGTGCTCTGACTCACTCTGTAAATGGGATACTGTGGAGTCTCCAAGTTGTGACTGTGGAGCACTGAAACAATCTATCAGATATATAAGAGATAGCAGCGTCCTGCGATGCTACATGGGCGCGTAACTATTAATATTTAGCCGATTAAGTTCTGTTTTAGGCAGTGACGTTCACCTCGTACTGTAAATGGTTCAAATGGCCCTGAGCACTATGGGACTTAACATCTACGGTCATCAGTCCCCTAGAACTTAGAACTAGTTAAACCTAACTAACCTAAGGACATCACGCACATCCATGCCCGAGGCAGGATTCCAACCTGCGACCGTAGCGGTCGCTCGGTTCCAGACTGTAGCTCCTAGAACCGCACGGCCACTACGGCCGGCTCGTACTGTAAATATGCTGCATGTGTCTGTCATGCGAATAATACCAATAAACTACCTTTAGAAGTGCGAAAAGAAGCGCGACATGCAGGAATCGAATCAGTGAGATTATGAAAGGTACCGACCGGGAAATGTGGAACCATGCCCACTCCACTGCCGTGACCAGCAGCGCAAGGTTTCTCGGCTGAGGACCATGGCGCTACAGCCCAATCGGTGTGGTCCCACAGATTTTCGATTGGGTTTAAATCCGGAGAGTTTGCTGTCCATGCGAGTACGGTTATCTCCTCTTGGGCTTTTCAAACCACACACGTACACTGCGAGTTGTCTTACACGTTGCAGTGTCCTGCTGGTAGAGTCCGGCGTGCCGAAGAAAAACAAACTGCGTATGGGCGTGATCTTCAAGAATAGAAGCACACTTGTGTTAATCCTTCGTGTCGTCTAGAATGACGAAGTCACCCAGGGAATACCACGGAAACATTCGGCAGACCATAACGCACCCTCCTCCAACCTGGACCCCTCCGAGAATAGTTGCAAGGCTTTACTCGGCAATGACCTCTGTCCGGTGGTGCATAAAACGTGATTCGTCTGTAGAGGCTACCTGTCCCCACCCTGTGAACGCCCAGTAGTTTGGGTGTATGAATCAGGCGCCTGTTGCGGAGGCCTATATGCAGCAACGTTTGCTGAATAGTAGTTGAGGAGACGCTGTTGGTAGTCCCTTGGTTCATCTGAGTGGACAGTTGCACGTCTATCTGAGCGTACACGTCTCCACAGCCGTCATGCATCCCTATGATCTACGACCCGCGGTGTACCTTTGTTGCTTGGTCACCGGTTTTGGATAGCGCCGTTTTGCCATGCACGGTATGCTTTTAACCACGTAGACACGCAAACAGTTTACAAACTTAGCCGTTTCAGAAATGATTCCAGTGTTGCCCCCAAAGCCAATGATAATGCGCTTTTGGTCGTGCACTGTGGCCGAGCGGTTCTAGGCGCTTCAGTCCGGAACCGCGCTGCTGCTATGGTCGCAGGTTCGAATCCTGCCTCGGGCACGGATGTGCGTGATGTCCTTAGGTTAGTTAGGTTTAAGTAGTTCTAAGTCCTAGGGGACTGATGACCTCAGCCCATAGTGCTTAGAGCCATTTGAACCAAATCGCTCCGTTTCCGCATTACGGCAAAGACTGCACTGTTTTCCGCGTCCCCCAGACACCCTTTATATGCCCACCTGCCGTGTGTGAGTGATTATTGCACGTTGAAGTCGAACGTAGGTGTTGGTCATATTAATGTTACTGGACCCTGAAGTAAGCTCACCAGATATGATATTAAAAACATAATCTCCGTCCACTAGCCCTGACGGTCGCATTGGTACCGACCGACCGCCGCATATTCCTCCGCCAGTTGCGTCATTGGATGTGGTATGGAGGGGCGTGGTGTAAGCACAACGCTCCACTGGCCGTTGTCAGTTTCCGAAACTTGAAGCCACTACCACTAGGTCAGGCAGCTTCTCAATTGTCACCGCGAGGCTGAGTACACCTTGTTCCAATCCTCCCGCAAGGAAAAATCTTGGCAGTACCGGGAATCGAACAGCATGGCAATCAACAGCTCTGACCTCTGACCTACGAAGTCGGAAAGCCATGGCATTACCCATCCCACTAAATGACCTCACTCGCATCTATGAAGCGCTGTAAATGGTGTAAAACTTAAAACATTCGAAGTGTCATTTCGTTTACAGAATGCACGTTGAGAGCTATTGATTTCTCGGTATTCTGCCACATGTCCCTAGACTCGGTTCAGGTGCCAAACCATGGAAAAGCTCTTTCAAAAATACGTTAGTAGGTGGCGCACTGTGCTTCTACCAGGCCGTGCTTCCCACTGAAGAAATGAGTCTACAGTAAAAACTTACTGTTATACACTGAGGTGACAAAAGTCACGGGATACCTCGTAATGCCGTGTCGGACTTCCTTTTGCCCGGCGTAATGCAGCAACCCGACGTAAAGTGTGGACTCAACAAGTCATCACGCTCCCCTGCAGAAATACTGAGCCATGTTGCCTCTATAGCTGTCCATAATTTAGGACGTGTTGCCGATGTAGGTTTTGTACACGAACTTACGTCTCGATTATGCCCCATAAATATTCGATGGGATTCATGTCGGGTGATAAGAAAGGGCAAATCATTCGCTCGAATTGTCCAGAATGTTCTTCAAACCAATCGCAAGCAGTTGTGGATCTGTGACATGGCGCATTCTTATCCTTAAAAATGTCCGCTCCTGGTAAATGAGTGGTCAGCGCGACGGAATGTCATACCCAACGGCCCGGGTCCGATTCCCAACTGGGTCGGAGATTTCCTCCGCTCAGCGACTGGGTGTTGTTTCGTCCTTACCATCGTCATTTCATCCTCATCGACACGCAAGTCGCCGAAGTGGCGTCAACTCGAAAGACTTGCGAACGGTCTACCCGACTGGAGGCCCTAGCCACACGGCATTTCCATTTCCATCCTTAAAAATCCCATCATTGTTTGGGAACGTGAAGTACCATTTCCAGTCAGTGATCGGTTCAGTTGGAACAGAGGACGCCGTCAATTCCATGTAAAAACAGCCCGCACCATTGTGGAGCCACCAGCCGCTAGCACATTGCCTTGTTGACAACTTGGGTCTATGGATCGTGTTAGCGCCACATTCGAACAGTTTCATCAGCCCCTACCAACTGAGATCGGGACTCATCTGACCAGCCCACCGTTTCTCAGTCGTACAGGGTCCAACCGATATGGTCTCTAGCCCAGGAGAGATGCTGCAGGCGATTTTGTGCTGTTAGCAAAGACACTCACAACTGTCGTCCACTGGCATAGCCCATTATCGCCCAATTTCATCGCAAAATTGTAATGTATACGTTCTCTATACGTCCCTCATCGGTTTCTGCAGTTATTTCACGCTGTGTTTCTTATCTGTTATCAGTGACAACTCTGCGTAAACGCCATTGCTCCCGGTCGCTAAGTGAAGGCCGTCGGCCACTGCTTGTCTATGGTGAGAGATAATACCTGAAATTTGGTATTCCCGGCACACTCTTGACACTGTGGGTCTCGGAATGTTGTATTCCCTAACGATTTCAGAAACGGAATGTCCCTACTATCATCCTGCGTTCCAAATCTGTTAAATCCCTTCGTGCGGCTGTAATCAAGTCGATCAGGAATTGAATCTCCCAAGCGTCTACCTCCAGCTACAACGCCGAGTTCAAATTCTGTTAGTTTCCGTCGTGCAGCTATAATCGCGATGGAAATCTTTTCGCATGAATTACCTGAGTACAAATGACAGCTCCGCCAATCACTGCCATTTTACGCCTTCTGTATGCGATACTACTGCCATCTGCACATGTGCATATCGCTATCACATGCCTTTTATCACCTCAGTGTATTTCAGCATTTGAATTATCACAAATAAAGGGTAGTGTCTCAATATTATTGGCACTTGGAACGAAAACTTTCTTCCTGCTATTTTGTCAAAAACTAACATTTTTCAGACCGTGGCTGTGTGTCAAATATAGGGTGGGGCAAATATAAGTGACCCGGAGAACAGAGTTCCTGGATGCAAAGAAACACAGCAGAGGAAAGGAAATACAGTACTAACCTGACTATAGCAGATGTTGAAAGTGATCACCATTCATCTCTTGACACCTTTGGACATTGGTCAGCAAGTTGCTGAAGGCGGATTGAAGCTGGTCTGCTGGAATTGCTGCTATCTCATCCGAAATGTTCTGCTGCAGTTCTCGAAGACTGTGAGGTTTGTTGCGATATACCATAGACTTGAGAGTGCCCCACGCAAAGTAATGGCACACTGACAGATCAGGTGACCTGGGTGACAAGCTGGGGCCGCTACCAAACTGACGTCTGCTAACAATTCTGTAAGGCGTGAAGGCTGTGTAAATGTGCTCCAAAGTATAGGCAGTTGGTTCATCCTCTTGGAGGTAACTATAGATCTCTACTCCTCCGTTAATGCTGCCACAAATGGTTTCAAAATGTTATCAATGTAGCACGCCGAAGTTGGCGTCTGATGAAAGAAGATGGGACCAACACTGCGGAGCAGACACTGCGTATCAAACCTCAACCTTCTGATCACGCAATGGTGTTTCATGGAAGTTGTGCGGATTCTCGGCTGCCCAGAACGGTGATTCTGTGAATTGACATAACCACACAGGTGAAAGCAGGCTTCATCAGACATAAAGAACAGATCCATGTCCAAGCCATTTATTGTTTTCTCAGTGAACAGTCACTCACAAAGTTGGAGGCGCTGAGAAGCATATCCTGGTTTTCGTGTATGAATAACAGCCACTCGGTAGGGACGCATGTGCATGTCCAGGTGGAGTATTCGCCCACATGATCGACGTAATATGGCTGTCTCTTGTGCCAGGCGTCGGATTGGTTTGCTAGGACTCTCAAGCATTTTCTGGTGAACTGCAGCCACATCTTCTGGTTTGGGAGCACGTTTCGGAATATTTTTTGACTTGTTGAAAATAGATCCTGTCTGACGCCGGTTTCGGACTATGCGTTGCAGGGCACACTTTGCTGGCACTTTCGCGCCGTTAAACTTCTCAGCAAACAATTGACCACATCGTTTCCACGACTTTGTTATCAAGTAACATTCCACAATGAACACCCGCTGCCCCACTGTGGATACCATCGTCCCCTTTCCGCTGTTCCACTGACACTGATGCAACCTGCACTGCTCTCTGAACCGGTATGGATCACGTGGCGAGAGAACATGTTGTGTGTGCGCCACAGTGTGTGGTTATATGAAAACATTCACGTCCAATTGTATCCACTAGTTCGCGCCGCTTTTGTATCCCCCACCCTTCACAAGCTGAATATTGCAGAGTAGAAAACAGAAACCAGCCGCTATTAAAACTGATATTTATTTACACAAATAGCGTCGTTACTGGTTTCGAATCGACTGGGCATCGTTAGACGGCTCTCGTTTGCATTACATTTATTGTTGTTTACATTATTTGAACCAGATTAGTTGAACCAGATGGCAGTTATAAGAGTCGAGGGACATGAAGGGGAAGCAGTGGTTGGGAAGGGAGTAAGACAGGGTTGTAGCCTCTCCCCGATGTTTTTCAATCTGTATATTGAGCAAGCAGTAAAGGAAACAAAAGAAAAATTCGGAGTAGGTATTAAAATCCATGGAGAAGAAGTAAAAACTTTGAGGTTCGCCGATGACATTGTAATTCTGTCAGAGACAGCAAAGGACTTGGAAGAGCAGTTGAACGGAATGGATGGTGTCTTGAAGGGAGGATATAAGATGAACATCAACAAAAGCAAGACCATAATAATGGAATGTAGTCGAATTAAGTCGGGTGATGTTGAGGGTATTAGATTAGGAAATGAGACACTTAAAGTAGTAAAGGAGTTTTGCTATTTGGGGAGCAAAATAACTGATGATGGTCGAAGTAGGGAGGATATAAAATGTAGACTGGCAATGGCAAGGAAAGCGTTTCTGAAGAAGAGAAATTTGTTAACATCGAGTATTGATTTAAGTGTCAGGAAGTCATTTCTGAAAGTATTTGTATGGAGTGTAGCCATGTATGGAAGTGAAACATGGACGGTAAATAGTTTGGACAAGAAGAGAATAGAAGCTTTCGAAATGTGGTGCTACAGAAGAATGCTGAAGATTAGATGGGCAGATCACATAACTAATGAGGAGGTACTGAATAGGATTGGGGAGAAGAGGAGTTTGTGGCACAACTTGACCAGAAGAAGGGATCGGTTGGTAGGACATGTTCTGAGGCATCAAGGGATCGCCAATTTAGTATTGGAGGGCAGCGTGGAGGGTAAAAATCGTAGAGGGAGACCAAGAGATGAATACACTAAGCAGATTCAGAAGGATGTAGGTTGCAGTAGGTACTGGGAGATGAAGAAGCTTGCACAGGATAGAGTAGCATGGAGAGCTGCTTCAAACCAGTCTCAGGACTGAAGACCACAACAACAACAACATTAGTTGTTCAAAAAGTTAACAACCAATGTAAATAACAATGAATGTAATACTGTATAAACGTGAACAGCGGTCTGAATATGAACCTGTTGGTTAGAAAGCGGTAACGCCTCTAGTTTTGTAAATAAAGAGCACTGTTGACAGTGGCTGGTTGCTGTTTTCTTCTGTGAAAGAATCAGCTTATAAAAACTTTCATTTTGGCAGTTAGAACCAGTCAGCTCCTAGAAATGGCACTGAGAACGTTCTTAGGAAAGTATTTATTTTCTAATTTGTATCACTAGTTTTTGCTATGATGTATTGTGAGCCGTGTGCGGCTCGCGTTGATGCCGTTCATAGCTTGGAATCTTGTAATAGCGATATTGGCGTCTCGTTTTTTTAGTGTGTTCACTGGCGCCACTACGTTTGTCCTTGTCTGTCCGTGAGTGGCAGCAGCAGCGCTTATCGATAGCGCGTACTGTGGTACCATCCTTGGAGCGGCCTCTAATATTTCCGGTTCCTCGTGTGTCGAGCTAGTTGATTTGGGACGGAGCCGCAGTGAGGTTCGGCAACCAGTACTCGCCCGACCCCTGGCTACACACATGCACTGTCCGACGGAAGGATGTGGTCGCGAGATTGCACGACCACGTCAAGGACAGGATTCAGCGACTTTTAGTTGAACGGACCGTGATATTCGAGTAGTGCAACTCTCACTTGTGTGCGTGCGTCCGCCCGTCGAAGTGACCTCACGGCAATAAGTTGTCGGTCGACGATTTATACTGGGATCTTTCCTGTGCCTGACTTGAATGGGGACGACCGTTGGTTGGTCGTTCGGTCGGTCGTCGCAGTGGACGACGCGCATTTGGTCTTCCGACCTCTTCTGGCTTCTCTGTGTTTGTGCCAACTTATAATTCGTCCGCGTTGTTTCACAGTGACTGGTTTCAGTATTGTGTGTTGTTGGTGGAATTGTTTTCCCGGATCCGTGTGTATCTTGTGGTTTTGAATGAGCAGTAATTTTAATGCTGTCTGGATTTGGTGAGGAGTTGCGAACTCACATCAGTTTGGCTTCGGTCCGCAGCGCGAGGACAGGCCGGGACCTCTGGTGATGTGCTGGCACTGTCCGACCGAGGGGCTGTAGCCGACGACCGAACCCAGGACGTTTGAAGTTGAGTGACCTGTGTCCAGTACTGAAACCTACACTGTTTGAGATCTCGCTGTTGTCTGCGTGTTGCTGCTCCCAGGGTCGGTGAGACCAACTACAACAAGGGGGAGTCAATCAGGTTGGCGGAAGCTATTAGCCGCCTTCTGCTCCTTGATGTTAGTTTGGATTTAGTATTATTCTTATTAGTGAAGTGCAACGAGCGGTATGTTCTGTCTTTTGGCCGCTAACGCCCTAGTTACCCGCTCTGGAGGTTAGCGTACTTTTCCGGCAGTGTACCTTTCCTCGTTGTGTTGATGGTGCCCGACACGGCGTGTAGTTCGACAGCCTTGTGAACCGTAGTGTGCATTTGTTTTTGGGAGGTCTACCTTGGTTCTAGTGTTTCCTTTGGCCTTAGGTGTGTTTCTGAAGACGTGTTGTCCGCATCTTCGCCCTTGCCTAAAAATATTCCACCGTTGTACCGGTCGGTCGGCGCTTAAGCTACCCCAAGTGTGAGTTGCCATCCTGTTACGTGAGTACAACTCTTAGCTGCCTGTCTCACCACTTACACAGCTGTAGTCACCATCCTCAGGTCGAACCAAGGAGAGCTCTCTGTGGATCACTCTGTCTTATTTGGACAAGTTGTCGTAATTGTTTAAAATTTACCCTAATGTTTTAACATGTTATTGCCTCCCCACTTGTAATTCCGTCCTTCAGCCGTTTAATTGTTTGTAACACTACTTGTGGCCTTCTGCTGACAAATTATTTTCAATGTTCTCTTAATAAGGCCTGCAGCCGTCACTATAGCCTGTCACATTTCATTAAGATTATTTTAGAAAGGTTTTAGTATTTTAACATGCAACCACCTTACTTACTCGTAATTCAGGCCTTCAGCCATTGCGTAATCTGAAAAATGTTTGTGGGCTTCAGCTCCCAATAATTTTGAATCCTTTCTTAATCGGGCCTTCAGCCGTTAATTGTTTGTAACATTGCTTGTGGCCTTCAGCCGACAAATAATTTTCAGTCCTGTTTTAGTGAGGCCTTCAGCCCTCACTATAGCTTGTTACAAGTTATTAAGGTTATTAGAAAGGTTTTTAGTATTTTTAAAGTGTAATTGTCCACCTTATTGGTAATTCAAGCCTTCAGCCGTTGTGTATTTTTTTTAATTGCTTGTGGCCTTCAGCCGACGAATAATTTTGAAGCTTCTTGATCAGGCCTTCATCCGTTGATTGTATGTAACGTTAATTGTGGGCTTCAGCCGACAATAACTTGCAATTCTTCTAATAAGACTTTCAGCCGCCAGTGTAATAAAATCTTCTAAAAATGATTGTTGAGAGTTTTGTGTATGTGTTTTCTGTGCAACCAACGGTAACTGATTAGGCCCCGTCCACACATTTCCTGCTTTCCCTAAGTCCGTCCGCAGCTCGTGGTCGTGCGGTAGCGTTCTCGCTTCCTGCGCCCGTGTTCCCGGGTTCGATTCCCGGCGGGGTCAGGGATTTTCTCTGCCTCGTGATGACTGGGTGTTGTGTGCTGTACTTAGGTTAGTTAGGTTTAAGTAATTCTAAGTTCTAGGGGACTGATGACCATAGATGTTAAGTCCCATAGTGCTCAGAGCCATTTGAACCATCCCTAAGTCCCACTTTTCAGTGAGAAGCGTAATTCTGTGGCATCAGAATACTTCAATTTTTTGGATACAAATCAGTTCTGTAAAAAGAGATGCGTTGTTTGTTTCATTCTACTGACCAATGTCAGATTTGGCGCTTATAGCGTTCTCCGTTTCTACTGCTCATGTGACCCTCTACCACCCGCGAAACTCATAGCAGTGAAGTGGTGTGTACCATTTTCTTCTGGACAGGCACCAACCTCGTATGTTGCAGTCGTTTACGCTGAGGTGACAAAAGTTATGAGATACCTCCTAATATCGTATCGGACCTCCTTTTGCCCAACGTAGAGCAGAAACTCGGCTTGGCATGGACTCAACAAGTCGTTCGAAGTCTCCTGCAGAAATACTGGGCCCTGCTGCCTCTCTAGCAGTCCATAATTGCAAAAGTGTTGCTGGTGCAAGATTTTGCACACTAAATGATCCCTCGATTATGTCTCATAAATTTTTGATGGATCTAAGTTCGAGAGATCTGGGTGGCCACGTCATTAGCTCGAATTGTCCAGAACGTTCTTCAACCAAATCACGTACAGTTGTCGTCTGATAACATGGCACAGTGTCTTCCATAAAAATTACATTCCCTGAAAGGCTGAAATGGTCTCCAAGTAGCCGAATATCACCCTTTCCAGACAATGATCGGTACAGTTGGACCAGAGGGTCCAGTCCATACCAAAGTGCGTTGTTGACAACGTGGGTTCACGGCTTAGTGGGGTCTGAGTCACTCTCGAAACTTACCATTAACTCTTACCAATTGAAATCGGGACTCATCTAACTAGGCCACGGTTTTCCAGTCATACGGGTCCAACCGGTATGGTCATGACTGTGAGGGGCGCTACAGGCGATTTCGTGCTGTTAGCAAAGGCACAGGTGTCGGTCGTCTGCTGCCACAGCCAGTCGACGACAAATTTCGTCGCACTTTCCTAATGGATACGTTCGTCGCACTTTCCACATTTATCTCTGCGATTATTTCACGCTGTGTTGCTTGTCTGTTAGCACTGACAAATCTACGCAAACGAGGCTGCTCTCGGTCGTTAAGTGGAGGCCTTCAGCAACTGCTTTGTCCGTGGTGAGAGGTGATGCCTGAAATTTGGTGCCGGCCAGAGAGGCTGACCGGTTCTAGGCGCTTCAGTCTGGAACCGCGCAACCGCTACGGTCGTAGGATCGAATCCTGCCTCGGGCATGGATGTGTGTGATGTACTTAGGTTAGTTAGGGTTAAGTCGTTCTAAGTTCTTGGGGACTGATGACCTCAGATGTTAAATCCCATAGTGCTCAGACCCATTTGAACCATTTTGAAATTTGGTATTCTCGGCATTCTTAGCACTGTGGATCTCGGAATACTGAATTGCCTAACGATTTCGGAAACGGAATGTCCCATGCGCCTTTCTCTCTACCAACGCACTCTGCCACTTCAGTGTATATGGAATCGGGGCAGTAACATGAGTCGAAGTGCAAACATGACTAATGGCAGTGAGGAGCAATCGTGTTTTCTCGTACCCATGACAACACCGTGAGTGTAGCTGTTCTGTTCGTTAGTGTATAAACGTGACTACAGTCAACAATGCCGGTCAACAATGCTGGTTTCTTTCTGAACAATCGTATACAACCTCTTGCTCGACAAGAGAGAGATACCTAATGACTGTAAAGCTTCACAGGGCACACAAATCTAAGAAAATGGAGCTACAGAGCTATGTCACCGACATCGAATTGCGGCGGGATTTTGGAACACATTCATGTGTTCCAGCGCTACAAAATACTTCGAAGAAAACGCTTTATTGACAAATAGCACGGGTTCAGAAAATATCGTTCTTGTGAAACACAACTGGCACAGCCAGCCGGAGTGGCCCAGCGGTTCTAGGCGCTACAGTCTAGAACCGCGCGACCGCTACGGTCGCAGGTTCGAATCCTGCCTCGGACATGGATGTGTGTGATGTCCTTAGGTTAGTTAGGTTTAAGTAGTTCTAAGTTCTAGCGACTGATGACCTCAGAAGTTAAGTCCCATAGTGCTCAGAGCCATTTTGGAACAACTGGCACTTTATTCACACGAAATACTGAGTGCTGGCGACAGTGGATCTCAAATTGATTTCGTATTTCTAAATTTCCAGGAGGATTTTGACACAGTTCCTCGCAAGCGTCTCAGTTGTGCAATTATATTCGTGATTTCTTGTCGGAAAAGCCACAGTTCCTAGTAACAGACGGGAAGTAATCGAGTGAAACTCAAATTATATCTGGTGCTCATCAAGAAGCTGTTGTAGGCCCTACGCTGCTCTTAATTTATAGAAACGATTTAGGAAACTATCTAATCTTCTCTCTTGAATTGTTTGTAGATGATGCTGTCGATTACCGTCTAGTAATATCGGCAAAATATCAATACAAACTATAAATGATTTACACTGCATTGTGCTGTAACTGACAATCGACCCTAAACAACAGAAAGTGTGACGTCCTCCAAAAGAATACAAAAAAATCGTTTATATTTGGGTTACACTATAATCATACATATTTCATTTCTGAAGTCAACATTCGTTTCGAGAGAGATGGCGCATTCGGGAGGACGACGGTTCAAACCCGCGTCAGGCCATCCTCATTTACGCTTTCCGTGATTTCCCTAAATCGCTTCAGGCAAACGCCGGGGTGGTTCCCTTGAAACGGACCTGCCGCCTCTCTTCTCCATCCTTCCCTAATCCGATGGGACCGATGACCTCGCTGTTTGGTCCCCCAAATCATCCAACCAACATTCCTCTTTCTCAACACATGCTGATCGTACAGGCATGAATGAGGTATCTTTAGAAAAGTTTCCTAATCAGTTTCTAACATTTTATACCGATTTTACGCTAGAACTTGTGGACAATTTTTAGATAAAGAAGAGTTTTAACTACTACAGGAAAAGGGCCTCATGGCTGCCCAGTTTCAAACCCCCATTTTACGAAGCCAACTTATTAATCACTAATAAAAGACTCCATTTTCATATTATCTTGTTAGAAATGCCATTTTACTTGTGTTAAAGCACTTATTTACTGGATGATTTACATACGGCATTGTGATCGATAATAACTGTAACCACTGCAGTAGTCCTGATATGTCCAATCAGAATGTAATAACAGTTTTAGAAACAAGACCAAGGGAACGTGGAACCGTTAGGCAAGGTTCAGGGAAAACGTTTTTCACCCTGTAGTTTAACACTTAAATTTTTATAATAAGAAGACATTTCCAGTCTTTTGATAAATATAATAACAGTGCTCAGAGAATTTTAATAAAAGACACGTAGTCTAACTTAAGATATTCCCTAAAATTGTGTTTTCAAATCCTTTAAGACTTCGGATGAGTCCAGAATGTTTAGCGATAAACAAGCTATAGGAATTTTTTAAAGGTATTAACCATTTAAGAAAAACAACCATTCAAGGGACAACTCCAATGTGTTTACAAGGCAAGTTTCTAATTATGTTAAATTACTTTAAAATATTAAAATCTGAGTGATTCCACCATAGTTATTAAAAGCTGCAGTCAGTTTAGTAAATAGGATCAAGATTCGTGTCCGGGATCAGAGCACTACAGCAAATCCAGCGAATACCAGAAGTTGAAGGTGATCAGTTAGTAATGCGATGATTCCTTTCAATCGAACGCAAATACCTGTGCGCTTCTCGTTCCGAAAACCGATGGGGTCTCCTCCTGTTGGTTCGGGCGATCGCGTGCTAAATCCCGCTGCAGCCAGGGCCGCTCCTCCCGACAACCTTGCATCCGTCACTCCGTCCGTCGCACTGCCGATAGCGACCTCTCGCGGCCACCGTCGCTGAAATCAAGCTGCCGCCCCGACACCAGCGCCTCCACCAGAACAAGAACATCTCGGAAGAAAACAAGCAAGGGACAGACTGACCCAGGAATTGGAAGGAAGCTGAGCCACACGGCTCAAGTCCATTATCTCTGCCCGTCCTACAAGTTAACTTTTTCTAAAGAATATGCATTCACGAAAGGTCAAACATATTTGTCATAGGCGCCTTGAACCGTGGTTTATCCGACACCCCCGGGATAACAAGGCCGTCTAGCAGTGTTAGTGGCGTCACACTAAGCGGCCCATAGCCGACGTAGCAGTCCACGGACACCTCCGTACAGACGCGCCTGGTGCTAACCATCTTCTGTCCGTCATACAGAAAGGAGCCAACTATAATTCGAACCAAAGACCAAATTGTATATATTCTTGTAAACAGCATAAAGGTTCATAACGAAATACCGATTACATATACGGGCAGGAATAGGTTCTAGAACTCCTCTGAAAAGTGTTTATCTTCAGTACCAGAATGAACATCAAATTGTCAGGTTTTCTAAATAGAAGAGCACTTTGTTAGTAACAGACAGCAATAATGAGACTTGCAGTTGGTGATTTCTACGTGGAAAAGCTGTAGAGAGATTGAAAATGGTAAGTAAAGAGAGCCTCAGCCTTTTGCTCACATTCTTACATGTAATGCACTTGGTTGTTTTTCATTTCCTTACCTTTCATAACATTTTTAATATTGTTTCAAGAAGTGTATCTTCAATAGCAGAGTGAACTTCAAATTGTCAGGCTTTTCTTAAAGGAAAGAGCAGTCCCTTAGTATCACAGTGCAAGACAGAATCTTGTGTTCAGTGATGTCTATGTTAAAAGGAGAATGTTTGATATCTATCTTTTGTTTCCATTCTTTATTACTGGGGATGCACTTGTAAAAATTCTTGAAAAGAGCTGTCACCATGAACATATGAGTAAATTCACAATAGTCATGTGTTTTATGAGATAAAGCGAACTCTTGTTACCTTATTGTAAATGAAAGTTGTGAGGGTTTAGCTATGTATGACAGTGTTTAAGATAATTTACTTTTAGTGTAATAGCTTGAAAATGTTATGTTCTGCTGTCAGTTGGCATTTGTCACCACCTGTATGCGAGTTTTAAAGCTGAATAGTGTTCTGACAATTATAAAATAGTGGCAAAGTTCCTCAATCGATTAAACCTATTCCTGCCCGTATATGTAATCGGTATTTCGTTATGAACCTTTACGCTGTTTACAAGAATATATATAATTTGGTCTTTGGTTGGAATTATAGTTCGCTCCTTTTTGTATGACGGACAGAAGATCGTTCGCATCAGCCGCGTCTGTACGGAGGTGTCCGTGGACTGCTGCGTCGGCTATGGGCCGCTTAGTGTGACGTCACTAACACTGCTGGACGGCCTTGTTATCCCGGCGGTGTCGGTTTATCTATTGGTACTACAGCCTATCGTGCTTACTGTAACTGAAAGAGTTTGTCGAGTTAAAGTTATAGTTACGTGGTCCTACTGACAGTCCCTGACCGCTGCCTGTTGTACAAGGCGGGACAAACATTCCAAATGCAAAACACATTTTTGAACGTACGGAAATGTATATACAGGGATGAATCATAAATTCATGTTTGTTATTTCTCGTCGTTCGGTTCATTTTTAAAGATGTTTTCTCTTCCTTCACACAACTACCCTTATCCCAACGACTACAATTAACCCAAATACTATCATGTCACCTGGTCATATAAATTTAAAGGTTGTCAGTTCAACTATGACAACATAATATATAATACAGAGAATAAAAGCAAAGCGGTCTCGGGTGTTATGAAAAAGGAAACAGGGAGAGGCAAACAAACGCAGAATAACATACTGCTAATGGAGGGGGATAAGGTAATAAATGATCCATAACTGATGATTTTCACGGGTTTGCAGCCGGGTTCTATTAATAATATCATCTATTAATAATATCATCAGACAGACGTATTTCAATTGATTCTTTCAATACACAATCCCAGTAACGGGAAGCCGAGGCAATAATCCCCGTTACTGGGATTGTGTATTGAAAGAATCAATTGAAATACGTCTGTCTGATGATATTATTAATAGAGACAAAGGTTTTCCTTTAAGCAAGACGTGGAATCCTATTTTATGACAGATAAAACAACAACGGTCTGGTTTCCGACCGGATGCATTTTAATTTGCGATTCCTCGCTTTTGACAGTTTTCACCGCTGGCGCCGCTGCAATTCATCGCCTCACAGAGGGCAGCTCTACCGTTGCTCGCGCACGCGCAACGGCCAGTACCCGCGGTATAAAGGAGCCGCAGAAACTGAGGTCTCTTCAGCAAGGGGGTGAAACTCATATAGGGATTTCCGGTAACACGACGTTGGTTTGCTCCCAGGCCACTTGGAGCGCTGCAAGTTTAGCAATTTATAGTCTCGTGTTCCTATTGGGATGACGTAGTCTTCCATAATTGTTTCGGTATCGTAGCAACGTAATCGTGATTTTTCGTTTCAATTGCAGTGTAAGTATGCTGCTATTATTCTGCTTAATTTTTGGATGCATTCGCAGTATTTGATGGCGTGATGATTAAGTATTTACTTTTTTACTTTTGTTTCATATAGAACACGAGGTTGTATCATCACATTACGTTCTGTGGACTCTTGTATATTTGTTCCTGCAAAGAAATACAATTTCCGTTGCTCAGTTTACTTAAAGGGTAAGTATATTTCTTATTTCTGTTCATATTTCCTTGTATTTCATAGAGAATCCCATGCTAGCAGCTTTTGACATAGTTGGTATTCAACTTTCCGAATCCTGTAATGGAATATAATTCTGGCTTTGATTCATCTTCCTTTTTGCCACGAAGTACTCTTAGTGACATAATAAGTACCATTTATTGTGCCGTTTACTACATACCAAATATTGGACGTGTTACAATTGATTCGTAATGCCTCGAGTGTGTTCTATTTCCCGTTTTCGACAGTAAATATTCTGTACAGTACATGACACTCTATCCAGGTAAAAAGTGTTTGTTGCTGTTGTATCGACAAAGGTTGTGTTCTCTCATAATAAGACATTTGTTTGGAAGTCACACAAAGCAGGACCTTCAAGCAGTTGGACATTTACGCGTATTATTGTAGCATTATATCCAATGCAGTAGAAATCTTCTCGCACTTTAATGCTCAACACAATGTAATACAGATTTACAGCTGTAACTGTTACTGATAATGTATAGTTGAATTTGGTATCTACCATGGTATCTAGATGTTGAAATATACTGAAATGGTACAACAAGCAGTGTTTCTACTGCCTGATAGCACTGTTTAACGAAGTAGTGTTGAATATAGAATATAGTGCAACTACGCTCACGCAGTTATATATAGAGTGATGTGCATATCCGTAGTAGAAATGAGAATTTGTTTCGTTTTTTCACTATTTTGTAGCAATACCACATCAGATTACAAGCCATGATAACAGTTATCAATACTTCAGTACAGGATAGCTGCATTTAGACATAAGCTAATATGATTTTTGATAGTGAAATTAATTTCACATTGAGTTTTCTTTAACATTAATCAATGTAAACCATACCTGATCTATTTTCTCGTTCCTAATTTTTGGTTTGAATAACATTTCAGACACATGAGGATGGATCATACAGGAAGAGAAGAATCCAGTTTGAGATTGAAATTGAAATACTCATGCAAGTTTCCCGGATGCAGGAGTAGTTATTATGTAAAAACAAATTCCAAACACAAGAATAAACATTTATATAAATTTCCAGCTGCATCAAAAAGTGAGACTTTAAAGAAGTGGAAATTGATCTGTAATATAGATGAAGGTGTCAACTGTAGTTATTATTATGTGTGTGAGGATCATTTTTATGAAGCAGATTTTGTGAATTTTACTAGACACAGGCTAAATCCTGGTGTTACACCAAAGCACATGGAACTGGTGTTGTATCACCCTTCACCCACCCATCTGTGTTACACTGGTGGTGGTGGTGGCGGTGGTGGTGGCGGTGGTGCTGGCGGTTTCACCACATCGGGTGCAAATATAAGTGTGCATGAGACAGGTCACAATGCAAAATCTACAGTAATACAATGAAGCAGTCACCCTTTACAGAGCACAGATGATGGTGTGTACAGCTTTTTATCCTCACCTGTTTATGTTGAAAGTAGTCCAAGTGTAATGGGATATGGCGTTTCTAAACGTGATTTAACTCCAAGAAAACACAAAATGCATAAACTGCATAGAATTACAGTTTCCAGAGTGTGTAAGTTGAAAAAACAGTTACAGAATGAGAGGAATAAATTGAAAATTCTAAAAGTTGTACAATGACATGAAATTTCAGTTAATTGAAGAAGAGTTGAATGATGTGACTAAAACTTTTATTAATAGTCAGTTAAGAAATGCCAATATGCAGCTCACAGCAGTACGGTGGTCTATACAAGATAAGGCATTTGCTTTATCTATTTATAAGCGTAGTCCCCGGTTGTACAGATATTTGGCCACATACTTCTCCCTTCCATCTGTCAGGCTGCTCAAGGGAGTGCTTTCCCACATACCATTTGATACAGGACTTAATCCAGCTTTATTAAACTTTTTAGCAAGGGAAGTAAGTAATATGCATGAAAATGACAAGTATTGTGCTCTACTTTTTGATGAAATGTCTCTGGATGATGGTATGTACTATGATGCACACAAACAGCTAATCTATGGGTATCAGGACTTGGGTCATTTAGGACGTTCACCTGTAGCTGCTAGTCAAGCATTGGTTTTTATGCTGAAAGGCATTCACAGAACTTGGAAACAAGTTCTTGCATATTACTTTACCGCAACCACTTTCCACTACACCCATTTGAAATCACTCATTGTTCACATCATAAGTGAACTACAGAATATTGGGTTCAAAGTGGTTTGTACTGTATGTGACCAGAATGCAACAAACCAAAAGGCCCTTAAGCAACTGTGTGAAGCAAATTTGTTGAAGCCCAGTATATTTCATTTTGTCATCAATAATCAACCAATTGTTACCATTTATGATGTACCACATCTGCTCAAAAACACTAGAAACGCTTTGATAGATAATAAAATTCAATTTGAACCTCACATAGCAGCAAAGTTTGAGTACATCAGTACAGTGTTCTTTTTGGACAAAAAAAAAAAAAAACGTTCAAAACTCTACCCAAATTAAAAGCACAACACTTTAACTTTTCTGACTCCCATGTCAAAATGAAGGCAAAAGTTGGTGCTGCACAAATGAGCCATTCTGTTGCAGCTGCAATTGAAACATATGTTTCTATTCACACATTACCATCTGAAGCTATACACACAGCTCAGTTTGTGGAAAAGGTAGATAATCTCTTTGATTCACTCAACAGTAATGAGAAATATCCCAGGGATGGAAAACAATTTAGGTGTGCTTTATCAGAAAATTCGCCACATTTAGAAATGTGGTATAGCATATTGAGGGAAATAGGCAGCTGGCAAATAATAGATTTAAAAACGGGAAGAAACAAGACTAATATGTTTAGCTTCATAAAAGGTTGGCAGATTACATTACAGTCTATTATTTTCTTGTGGAAGACCTTGAAAATGGTTGGCTTTAAGTACTTAAATTTAAAGGCGTTCAATCAAGATGCTTTAGAAAATTTCTTTTGTTGTATGAGACAACATGGTATTGCTAATACAAACCCAACTTGTTTTCAGTTTGTACAAGCTCTGAAGACTGTTGTCAATCATATGACTTTGCCTTTCAAAGCCATGAGTGTAGGTAACTGTGAAAATGATGATTACACTCCCTTGAGCAGTTTGTGTCACTTTTTGGCAGCTGGTGGTAGGAGTGAACATTTAAGTGAATGTGAGATGAATGACACTGATACACCTGAGCAAATTTATTCTTACTCAGATGGTATCATCGAGTCTGTAGAAGATCAACAATCCTTAGCCTATGTAACAGGCTATGTACTAAAAGCCATAGATGTACCAGATGATTGTGAAACGTGTAATACCAGTCTCTACTCCTCTGTTGTGACTGAAAATCATTTGTTTACCTCATTTAAAGAGAATAGTGAGGAGCATTCTCATTTGAAATGTGCAAGTGAAAGAGTCATGATTTTCCTAAGGGCACTCCATGATCAGCTGTATGAGTATCTAAATAGTCATGGTCACACAACAAGACTACATGATAATTAAAAAAAAACATTTGTTCTGTCTCATACAACAATTTGTAATAAACATGATATTGAAGAGAGACTTCTGAAGACAAGTATTCCATTTATAATATACAAGTACTTGAAAGAAAAGAAATTTACAAACAAGAGGAAATTGTGTATGCAACAACTTAAAAAGAAGTTCAAATCATCTTAAAAGACTTTGTATTTTGTTTATTATGTGTACAATGAGAGTAAGCTTCCTATACATATACAAATGTTGTGTTAAAAGCAGAGAATTACATGTTCTTGTACCAAAATCATGCCTTTGATTTGTTATGACAAAATTTGGTAATTCAGCAGGAACATAACTTAACACTTTCTAGATGTGATGATTAGATTCTAAAAGTATAATGAATAAAGTGCTGTCAAGGGGAATTTGTGTTAATTTTCAGAAGTGTACCAAATAAAGTTTTCAAAGAGCAAGTAAATAAATAAAAATGTTAAAAATAAATGTTGTACCAGCGTCTTCTTTCATTATTTAAACATGATGGGTGTTGTCAAAATAACGGCCAAGTTGGGGAAAAAAGAAAAAAAAATGTTATGTGTTGCAGTTCATTTTCTTTGTATGTCTCATTGGCAAAAACATTTTGGTTACATTCATGGAGTGTCTACCTGCTCTGCTCCCAAATTGTTTTTCAGTTGATGTAAAGTAGTATATTGTGTGTTTCATAAATTTATTTGAACTGTGCGGAAATTCAATTTCAGATGACTGAATATCCATAAATAACAATCAACAGAAAAAAATAATAAATCGGATTTTGTAGACTTTACAGTACATCCTTGGTTTGTAGCACAGATTTTTTTGTAAATGACCTCTTGGTTATCCATTAGCTGTGTAGTTATTTATTTGTGTAACCTACTATTCCACTTTCGATCATGCGAGTGGACATAATGTGCTTTAGGATATGTTGAAACGTAAAAATCATTTATATATGCATGCAATGTTAGATGATTTTTTAGTCTGACGTGTGATAAAGCTCGTTTATTTCCACATGATAATGGCCACACGGCCAAAATCGCAATACTGAGTTTTACAAAAAAATTTCACAGTCAAAAGGTGATGTAATTTACGAAAATTTTCACAATGTAAACTGCAGCTACGAGTAGTTAATGTTTGTTTTTGATTGAGATTTCTTTTATATATTTCTTTGCAAGATCTCAAAAACCTTTATTACTGCACTATGCGGCCCACATTCAAAGATTAAATGAAAAATATTGTCATCTAATTCGCGTATTTAGAAATAAACATAAGAGATTTTCGCGCCATATTTTTTCGTATTGAAGTTCACAGCCAGGCCACAAGTAGCGCTGGTGTCGTTCTGTGTTTCCGTATAATAACGTGGTCTTTGCACTTCTACTATATTGGTGTTCTGTGCTCTTCAGTTCCGGCGTGATTGTGCGCTCAATCTCACCTGAAGATGGCGGCCAGATGGTCCGCCGAAATATCGTGTTGTCGTCAGAACGATGGAACCCGGCTGCAAATCCGTGAAAATCATCAGTATTTGATACGCCGGGAAAAATCTACGCTATCACAATGATCCATAACACTTAGCAAACTATGTGAACAAGCATTTTTCAAGTAATACAGAGAAGTTACAGCAAAAATTTCCAAAAAACAAATATAACACCTGTAAATAATGTTGCACTATATACAATGATGTTACTTCCAACCACAGAGAATGAAGCCTATAAAACTGTTCAAAAACTAAAAAAATAAATAAAAAGACATTAGGCTTCGATGAAGTACCAACGTGTGTACTGAAACAATTCATAGGGATTATACAAGACCCTTTAACAAATATAATAAGTGAATCCTTCACATCAGGCACATTTACAGAGCAGTTAAAACAGACAAGAATTGTACCATTGCTTCAGAAAGGTAATGCAGAAGACATAGAAAATTACCGGCCCATTTTGCTGCTGTCACCATTGTCAAAAATCATAGAAGCAGTTATGAAAGACAGATTAATAAATTACCTGAATAAATACAATCTTCTAAGCGAATCACAGTTTGGTTCCCGGAGTCAGCCATAGCAGAATTCACAACATTTGTACTTGATACTCTTGATAAAGAAGAGTGTGTCACACGCATATTTTTGGATCTTCCTAAGGCCTTTGATAGAGTCGACCACAAGATTCTACTAAATAAATTAGAAACATTAGGAATGAGAGGGGTAGCTAATGACTAGTTTCGATCATACCTAGCAGATAGGATACAAAGAGATAACAGCATACTTCAGATAGATCTAAACATTTAGTAACACACTTACCAGAACCAAAATACATTCATATAGGCACTCCGCAAGGTAGCATATTAGGACCAATACTATTCCTGATATACATCAATGACTTTCCCAGTAGCCGGCCGGAGTGGCCGTGCGGTTCTGGGCGCTACAGTCTGGAGCCGAGCGACCGCTACGGTCGCAGGTTCGAATCCTGCCTCGGGCATGGATGTGTCTGATGTCCTTAGGTTAGTTAGGTTTAATTAGTTTTAAGTTCTAGGCGACTGATGACCTCAGAAGTTAAGTCGCATAGTGCTCAGAGCCATTTGAACCATTTTGAACTTTTCCAGTAGTGTGACTCATGGTGAAAAAATCCTCTTCACTGATGACAGCGAATATTGTAGTCACTGAGAAAACAAGAGAACTCCCTGCACAGAAAGCAAATGAAACTCATATGGAAGTTTATGATTCGTCAATAAGCAATAAAGTGACACTGAACGTAAAGAAAACTAGTGCCACGAATTTCAATTTGAAGTATGTGAGGTAATGGGTGAGTTGTGGCGCCCTGGAAATATTCTAAGTTCGGAGTTGGCATGGCCGCGCGGAGCCCCTCGGTGGGCAACCACGTGGTTGCGAACCTTAGCTGAGCATGAGGGGTAGCCCCAGTGCGTGGTCCAGCCACGTGGCTGGGAATTCCATGGTGATGCTGTGTCGATGAAGGAGACACACCGGGAGTGCCAGAGATGGCGGACTTTGTGAAACCTTAATGGAAGACATTTCACAGTTCGTACAGAAATTAATAGTAGCCAGATGAATCATGATATCTCAAAAAGAAAAAAATGTACATTACCATTATTTGCGCGACGATTCTGATGGTGTAATCAGATTTTCAATATCTTTATTAGTTTAACTAATATCAATATCTTTATTAGTTTAACCCCCCATGAACCATGGACCTTGTCCGTGGTGGGGAGGCTTGCGTGCCTCGGCGAAACAGATGGCCGTACCGTAGGTGCAACCACAACGGAGGGGTATCTGTTGAGAGGCCAGACAAACGTGTGGTTCCCGAAGAGGGGCAGCAGCCTTTTCAGTAGTTGCAGGGGCAACAGTCTGGATGATTGACTGATCTGGCCTTGTTACGCTAACCAAAGCGGTCTTTCTGTGCTGGTACTGCGAACGGTTGAAAGCAAGGGGAAACTACAGCCGTAATTTTTCCCGAGGGCATGCAGCGTTACTGCACGGTTAATGATGATGGAGTCCTCCTGGGTAAAATATTGCGGAGGTAAAATAGCCCCCCATTCGGATCTCCGGGCGGGGACTACTCAAGAGGACGTCGTCATCAGGAGAAAGAAAACTGGCGTTCTACGAATCGGAGCGTGGAATGTCAGATCCCTTAATCGGACAGGTAGGTTAGAAAATTTAAAAAGGGAAATGGATAGGTTAAAGTTAGATATAGTGGGAATTAGTGAAGTTCGGTGGCAGGAGGAACAAGACTTCTGGTCAGGTGACTACAGGGTTATAAACACAAAGTCCAATAGGGGTAATGCAGGACTAGGTTTAATAATGAATAAAAAAAATAGGAGTGCGGGTTAGCTACTACAAACAGCATAGTGAACGCATTATTGTGGCCAAGATAGACACAAAGCCCACGCCTACTACAGTAGTACAACTTTATATGCCAACTAGCTCTGCAGATGATGAAGAAATTGAAGAAATGTATGATGAGATAAAAGAAATTATTCAGGTAGTGAAGGGAGACGAAAATTTAATAGTCATGGGTGACTGGAATTCGAGAGTAGAAAAAGGGACAGAAGGAAACATAGTAGGTGAATATGGATTGGGGGTAAGAAATGAAAGAGGAAGCTGTCTGGTAGAATTTTGCACAGAGCATAACTTAATCATAGCTAACACTTGGTTCAAGAATCACAAAAGAAGGTTGTATACGTGGAAGAATCCTGGAGATACTAGAAGGTATCAGATAGATTATATAATGGTAAGACAGAGATTTAGGAACCAGGTTTTAAATTGTAAGACATTTCCAGGAGCAGATGTGTACTCTGACAACAATCTATTGGTTATGAACTGTAGATTAAAACTGAAGAAACTGCAAAAAGGTGGGAATTTAAGGAGATGGGACCTGGATAAACTGACTAAACCAGAGGTTGTAGAGAGTTTCAGGGGGAGCATGAGGGAACAATTGACAGGAATGGGGGAAAGAAATACAATAGAAGAAGAATGGGTAGCTCTGAGGGATAAAGTAATGAAGGCAGCAGAGGATCAAGTAGGTAAAAAGACGAGGGCTAGTAGAAATCCTTGGGTAACAGAAGAAATATTGAATTTAATTGATGAAAGGAGAAAATATAAAAATGCAGTAAATGAAGCAGGCAAAAAGGAATACAAACGTCTCAAAAATGAGATCGACAGGAAGTGCAAAATGGCTAAGCAGGGATGGCTAGAGGACAAATGTAAGGATGTAGAGGCTTATCTCACTAGGGGTAAGATAGATACTGCCTACAGGAAAATTAAAGAGACCTTTGGAAATAAGAGAACCAGTTGTATGAATATCAAGAGCTCAGATGGAAACCCAGTTCTAAGCAAAGAAGGGAAAGCAGAAAGGTGGAAGGAGTATATAGAGGGTCTATACAAGGGCAATGTACTTGAGGACAATATTATGGAAATGGAAGAGGATGTAGATGAAGATGAAATGGGGGATATGATACTGCGTGAAGAGTTTGACAGAGCACTGAAAGACCTGAGTCGAAACAAGGCCCCGGGAGTAGACAACATTCCATTAGAACTACTGACGGTCTTGGGAGAGCCAGTCATGACTAAACTCTACCATCTGGTGAGCAAGATGTATGAGACAGGGGAAATACCCTCAGACTTCAAGAAGAATATAATAATTCCAATCCCAAAGAAAGCAGGTGTTGACAGATGTGAAAATTACCGAACTATCAGTTTAATAAGTCACAGCTGCAAAATACTAACGCGAATTCTTTACAGACGAATGGAAAAACTGGTAGAAGCTGACCTCGGGGAAGATCAGTTTGGATTCCGTAGAAATGTTGGAACACGTGAGGCAATACTCATCTTACGACTTATCTTAGGAGAAAGATTAAGGAAAGGCAAACCTACGTTTCTAGCATTTGTAGACATAGAGAAAGCCTTTGACAATGTTGACTGGAATACTCTCTTTCAAATTCTAAAAGTGGCAGGGGTAAAATACAGGGAGCGAAAGGCTATTTACAATTTGTACAGAAATCAGATGGCAATTATAAGAGTCGAGGGACATGAAAGGGAAGCAGTGGTTGGGAAGGGAGTGAGACAGGGTTGTAGCCTCTCCCCGATGTTATTCAATCTGTATATTGAGCAAGCAGTAAAGGAAACAAAAGAAAAATTCGGAGTAGGTATTAAAATCCATGGAGAAGAAATAAAAACTTTGAGGTTCGCCGATGACATTGTAATTCTGTCAGAGACAGCAAAGGACTTGGAAGAGCAGTTGAACGGAATGGACAGTGTCTTGAAAGGAGGATATAAGATGAACATCAACAAAAGCAAAACGAGGATTATGGAATGTAGTCGAATTAAGTCGGGTGATGCTGCGGGAATTAGATTAGGAAATGAGACACTTAAAGTAGTAAAGGAATTTCGCTATTTGGGGAGCAAAATAACTGATGATGGTCGAAGTAGAGAGGATATAAAATGTAGACTGGTAATGGCAAGGAAAGCGTTTCTGAAGAAGAGAAATTTGTTAACATCGAGTATAGATTTAAGTGTTAGGAAGTCGTTTCTGAAAGTATTTGTATGGAGTGTAGCCACGTATGGAAGTGAAACGTGGACGATAAATAGTTTAGACAAGAAGAGAATAGAAGCTTTTGAAATGTGGTGCTACAGAAGAATGATGAAGATTAGATGGTTAGATCACATAACTAATGTGGAGGTACTGAATAGAATTGGGGAAAAGAGGAGTTTATGGCACAACTTGACAAGAAGAAGGGACCGGTTTGTAGGACATGTTCTGAGGCATCAGGGGATCACAAATTTAGCATTGGAGGGCATCGTGGAGGGTAAAAATCGTAGAGGGAGACCAAGAGATGAATACACTAAGCAGGTTCAGAAGGATGTAGGTTGCAGTAGGTACAGGGAGATGAAGAAGCTTGCGCAGGATAGGGTAGCATGGAGAGCTGCATCAAACCAGTCTCAGGACTGAAGACTACAACAACAACAATTAGTTTAAAGTTTAGTATCCGAGTGTAAATTATACAAGTAACACCCAGCAACGAATTTCCAAAATTTAAACGGTTCATCCAATTTCGTCGATCAACATGTCTTTAGAAAGCTATTAGTGTAAACCTAAATTGGTGTAAATTACAGGCGTGTAACTTGAATAGTACATGAGTTATTGGAGGTCAAATGGCCGATTACTATCGATCGCGTCAGGCCATAATTACTCCACAGTTACACAAAAAACAGTAGCATCATGCTTATAAAGATGTTTATTCGTCTATGTCTGTGTTTAAATCCGATGTATACTATTCATGAAGAAATTGGTCAAATATTTACTGTGTTTTAGAAAGCACAGAGACATTAGGCTACTGGCCTACTTTTGCTTGCTATTCCTCTGATACATGTTTATTTGATTTGTTTATGTATTTAATACTGTGTGTTAGAGCGTGTTTATGGTCCAACCGTAGGAATATTCATTTAATATCAAGTTATTTAAATGTAAATGCAGTATTTCGAAAGTGTTTCATTATGTCTGTGAACGTGCTTTGGCCTGAAGACATGGCGGGAGCGCTCTAGCCAATCACAGCGCTCGTGAATGGGGAGATCGGATGGAAGTGGGAGAAGAGCATCGTTTCGAGAGAGGACAAGGGGTTCGGGAGAGTACGGCAGAGGACACGGGAAGTGCTGGACGCGACGGCGCGACGGCGCGACGGCGCGACGGCGCGACGGACACTCGGTCGCGAGAGAGACTTGGAGAGTGCGGAGCGGTTTGCGCGTGGTCGCGGCAGATAGAAATACTTTTGAGTGCCGACTTGTACACTTGTGAGATTTCCGTGGCTTCTACGGTGAAGAAGTAGTGTGCGTTTAGAAGTGAATATCTCGCGAGCTATGTTGCTGTTCATAGCTAATTACGTGCAATAGGAATCTATTGTTTCCCCGTTATTCAATTTATATTTTATTTAATTGTTGGACCATCGACACTAATAAGTGTTTTGCAGAAATATACTGCATTCTCAAAAGTATTTCTACTATCGTACTCATCATTTAAGTCGTTAAGATAGTACCTGCGGATTTAATTTAATTGCAATCTTTCATTTATAAACTGCTATGTTGCATTAAAAATTCGCAATTGCCGAGTGATAGAAACCTTCGACCATTCGATTCATGTGTATATTCATATTGTATTCTGGAAACTCAGCAGTATTTGGTTTGTAATGCAGGAACTATGTATCCCAGCCCCTAGACAATGAAACAAGCCAAAAGTTTCAATATTTCAACTTTGAGTCGGAGGGTACGTAGTTGAGGGCCACCACACCATCACATTTATATTTTGAAAGCCCACAAGAGGAAAAATGAGAATGTTAAATTAAATGTAGATGGCACCTGTATAGACTGTGTAACAAATGCAAAATTTCTAGGAATGAATATTGATTCTCAGTTGATGTGGTGTTAACACACAAAGGTACTTGCAAACAGAATGTCATCAGAAATTTATTCCCTTAGAATCCTAGCGTCAGTGTGTTACATGCAGTGTCTTTTAGTTGAATACTATTATACGTACACTCAGTTCTTAGCTGTGGCATTGTTTTTTGGGGAACAAACGCACAAAATATGAACACAATTTTCAAACTCCAGAAAAGAGCCATAAGAATAATAACCAAAAATAGTAGTCGAGCTCATTGTAAAGATATGTTCAGAACACTGGGGATTTTAACTGCTCCATGCGAATACATTTACCAGTCAGTTGTACGCATTAAAAATAACATTACTGCACAAACAGCTCTGTCCATGACCGTGAACATGAACCGGGCTGTTTATTTCACTTTTCTCGGTGACCAGAAGATGACCTTCAACCTCTTGAAGCTGTAGGACACCATCGTCTTCCAAGATGATGGCAGATTACCAAAAATTACTAGAAAATATAAATCTGTATACTAAATAAGCTGTCCCGTGAAATTCTGTATCGTGCAGTGTAGTAAACATTGCTACAATGCGTGACGTAACAGTACTTGAGTGACAGATCAAATACACAAAACGAACTGAATAAAAATTCTAAAAAAAAATTACATATCGAATTTTTAAACAATAAATGTGCAAAATGCTACTGTGAAAATGTCCTACAAATTTATGTACTCAAACTGAATAAATGAAATTTCAGACACTAAATGAGGCACAGGAGAACATGTAACATTGCACTGTAACAATAAGACTATCTGACAAAGCAATGAAGCCTGAACTGAGCTTTACCTACCGGCAAGTATGGAAAGGGAAGTGTGTCTTCTCTCATACCCGCGTCATTCCTGCTAGCTTTACCATGTATTAGTGTCTAGTTAGGTGTGCCTGTCTGAGTAACTAACAGTGTTACAAATTACGTGAGCCAAGAAGTCACTGCCAAAAGCTATGTCCAAGTAGAGACAGCGCGCCTGTCACATACGTTCGTAACTTTGAACACGTACAGCTTTTCTTAATGAGTTGTTGATTACAAGCTTCGTAACACTGTCGGTCTGTCTGACAGGCACATGCGTCTTGACAACAATTAAAACATTCCTTCCGTCTTGTCTTCGGAGTTTCTGTGGAGTCACGCAAACTCCACTGCCGCGGTCACAATCCAACAATTCTTAGCCACGTGTGACGAGCGAGGTGACTTACACTATGTGATCAAAAGTATCTGGACACCTGGCTGAAAATGAGTTACAAGTTTGTGGCGCCCTCCATCGGTAATGCTAGAATTCAAGTTGCTGTTGGCCCACCCTTAGGCTTGATGACAGCATTCACTCCCGCAGGCATACGTTCAATCAGGTGCTGAAAGGTTTCTTGGGGAATGGCAGCCCATTCTTCACGGAATGCTGCACTGAGGAGAGGTATCGATGTCGGTCGGCGAGGCCTGGCACGAAGTCGGCGTTCCAAAATATCGCAAAGGTGTTCTATAGGATTCAGCTCAGGAGTCTGTGCAGCCCAGTCCATTACAGGGATGTTATTGTCGTGTAACCACTCCCCTAAGGGCCGTTCGTTACGAACAGGTAGTTGCTCGATCGTGCTGAGAGATGAAATCGCCATCCCCGAATTGCTCTTCAACAGTGGCAAGCAAGAAGGTGCTTAAAACGTCAGTGTAGGCCTGCGCTGTGATAGTGCCATGCAAAACAACAAGGTGTGCAAGCCTCCTCCATTAAAAACACGACAACACCAGAACACCACCGCCTCCGAATTTTTCTGTTGGCACCACACACGCTGTCAGATGACGTTCACCGGGCATTCGCCATACCCACACCCTGCCATCGGATCACCACATTGTGTACCGTGATTCGTCACTCCACACAACGTTTTTCCACTGTTCAATAGTCCAATGTTTACGCTTCTTTACCGGCGTGACGTGTGACTTATGAGCAGCCTCTGGACCATGAAATCCAAGTTTTCTCACCTCCTGCCTAACTGTCAAAGTACTTGCAGTGGATTGTGATGCAGTTTGGAATTCCTGTGTGATAGTTTGGATAGATGTCTGCCTATTACACATTACGACCTTCTTCAACTGTCGGTGGTCTCTGTAATTCCCTATCACATCGGAAACAGTGGACCTAGGGATGTTTAGGAGGGTGAAAATCTCGCGTACAGACGTATGATACAAGCGACACCCAATCACCTGACCACTTTCGAAGTCCTGAGTTCCGCAGAACGCCCCATTCTGCTCCCTCACGATGTCTAATGACTACTGAGGTCGCTGATATGGAGTACCTGGCAATAAGTGGCACCACAATGCACATAATATAAAAGACGTGTGTTTTTGGGGGTGCCCGGATACTTTTGATTACATAGTGTACGTGGTGTATTGCTCCGCATACGTGCTAGAAAGCATGTATCGGCCATCCTGATTTAATACTCAACACTTACATACTTTTTTTTTGAGTCATCAGTCTTCTGACTGGTTTGATGTAGCTCACCACGAATTCCTCTCCTGCGCCAACCTCTTCATCTTAGAGTAGCACTTGCAACCTACGTCCTCAATTATTTGCTGGATGTATTCCAGTCTCACTTTTGCCCTCTACAGCTCCAGTATCATGGAAGTCATTCCCTGATGCCTTAAGAGATGTGCTATCATCCTATCCCTCCTTATCAGTGTTTTCCACATATTCCTTTCGTCTCCATTCTGCGCAGAACCTCCTCCCTCATTCCTTACCTGACCAGTCCACCCAATTTTCCACATTCGTCTGCAGCACCGCATCTCAAATGCTTCGAATCTCTTCTGCTCCGGATTCCCCACAGTTCACGTTTCACTACCATACAATGCTGGGCTCCAAACGTTCATTCTCAGAAATTTGTTCCTCAAATCAAGATGTATGTTTGATACTAGTAGACTTTTCTTGGCCAGGAATGCACTTATGCAGTGCTTTCGTATTAGAGTCGTGTATATAAGGATTACGTTCGGATCGCTGAATTTTTCTTCTCGTTTCGATACCGGTAAAAAGGTTAATAGGGTCGGGTTGCTATACCGACGTCTTTTCTAATTCGGGCTTGGGAGCGGCTTTGATGTTTTCAGAAAGCCCTGTCTAGAATCTAGTCGGTTTATAAGAACGGAATATGGGAATATTCCTTTCTTTAGCATTGTGACAGGCATCAGACAAAGATGCATTTTCCCATCATTCCTTTTTTATATTAGTCACTGAGGCGTGCCATGGCCTATCGATAAATTGTAGCACGTCTTTGAGCCAAAGTTCCTGATACACGGAGCAGGTCAGCGAGAGGGCGCGCGTGTGTTGGAAAAGGGAGATTTAGACAACACGGCGCGAGGAGAGGCGGAGGGAGCTGAATGGCCATTGCGGACGAAAGCGGTGCGTGTTAGCCGGTGGCCCTCTGGCTTCCAAGGCTCCTGGAGACGATAGAAGACGTTACGGTCACACAAGATGCAAGGCATGGAGAGTGTAGCGCAGGTTGGGATGTCTGGTTGGAACGCAGCAGAACGGTCCCAACGGTATGGTTTGTTGGCAGCAGGCCGCCACCCAGATCAGCTGTCTTCAACGACGACTAAGAATCCGATGAGGATATACTCAGTCAAGAATTATTCGAACTACGATTCCATTTTTCTGCTCCATATAAAAGGTGGTCGATGCAGGTTAATTCGACGGGTAGTTCATGACTCCGCAGTAACGGTTCCCGCTAGAATCGTAACGGTCACCAGTTGTACTGTCGGTAGCCGATATCTGACCAGTTTCTATAGAGAGGTTCCGCTCAGCCTCCCTGTATTGTAGGTGTTCCCGAATTAGCGGTGCTTGTGTCCACTCGGAAGTATTCTATTGCGATACGTTATAATGTCTGTACCAACCTGGCCGTTAGTCTGGCGGTCCCTGTCATAATGACGGTGTTGATTATTTTCTGTGTAAGACATTAGTGCTGCTGTATTTCTGCATCTTAAACTGTGAAACCGAGCAGCCCTACTTGCTGAGGGCTGCTCCGTTGTGTGACTTGTTTCCTTGTCGCTGGAACATTAAAGTGCAAACTAGCCGGTTGAATGGTGACACATTCACCCTAGAGTGCGCTTGTTCAAATTTAAAAGTAGTGTGAGCGAGCCTACTTAAATTTTCTGTCAGTTTCTGCTACCTTTGTGCGCTATCTTCTCCCATGTTAAATTTTTCATTAGTCTCTTGCTGGAGTTTCTCGCGAATCGCTTACTATTGCGTGGGAAGACGACGAAGATAACATCTCGAAACAACACTCAAGAGCCAAGGCCCCGCGAGCACGCAGAAGTACAGCAACACGACGTGGCATGGACTCGACTAAGGTCTGCCGGCTGGTGTGACCGAGCGGTTCTAGACGCTTCAGTCTGGAACCGCGCGGCCGCAACGGTCGCAGGCTCGAATCCTGCCTCGGGCATGGATGTGTGTGATGTTCTTAGGTTAGTTAGGTTTAAGCAGTTCTAAGTTCTAGGGGACTGATGGCCCCAGATGTTAAGTCCCATAGTGCTCAGAGCCAATTTAACCATCTGAACCATTCTACTAATGTCTGAAGTAGAGCTGGGCGGAATTGACACCATGAATCCTGCAGAGCTGTCCATAAATTCCGCTACAGTCTGGAACCGCACGACCGCTACTGTCGCAGGTTCGAATCCTGCCTCGGGAATGGATGTGTGTGATGCCCTTAGGTTAGTTAGGTTTAAGTTGTTTTAAGTCTGATGACCTCGGAAGTTAAGTCCCATACTGCTCAGAGCCATTTAAAGTACGACAAAGTGGGGACCTCTTCTGAATAGCACGTTGCAAGGCATCCCAGATACGGTCAATAATGTTCATGTCTGGCGACTTTGGTGGCCAATAGAAGTGTTTAAACTCGGAAGTGTGTGCTTGGAGCCACTCTGAAGCAATTCTGGACGTGTGGATATCGCATTGTCCTCCTGGAAATGCCCAAGTCCGTAGGAATGCACAATGGACGTCAATGGATGCAGGTCACCTGTCAGTCGTATCTAGAGGTATCAGGGGCCCCATACTATTCCAACTACACACGCACCACACCATTAAAGAGCCTCCACCAGATTGAACATCCCCTGCTGACACGCAGTGTCCAAGGATTCATGAGGTTGTCTCTATGCCAGTACACGTCCATCGGATCGTTACAATTGGAAACGAGAGTCGTCCGACCAGCCATCATGTTTCCAGTCATAAACAGTCCAACGTCGGTGTTGACGAGCCTGAGCGAGGAGTAAAGCTTTATGTCGCGCAGTCATCAGGGGTACACGAGTGGGCCTTCGGCTCCGAAAGCCCATGTTGAATGGTTCGCACTCTGACACTTGTTGATAGCCCAGCATTAAAATCTGGAGCAATTTGCAGAATGGTTGCAATTCTGTCACGTTGAACTATTCTCTTCAGTTGTCGTTGGTCCCGTTCTTGCAGGATCAAACTCACTTAAATCTTGATAACCTGCCATAATAGCAGCAATAACCGGTCTAACAACTGCGCCAGATACTTGTTGTCTTATATAGGCGTTGCCGACCGCAACGCCGTATTCCGCCTGTGTATTTGAATACGCATGCCTATACCAGCTTCCATGGCGCTTCAGCGTAATTATTCATTGCGTTCTCAGCTCGCTCACCAGAAGAATTTGTTTAATCGATTTGTCTTAAGCTGACGTCTGTAAGGTGCCTCTTACGTGAGGAAGGCATTTTTACCAGGTTTAATAAGTTATTGTCTCTTATTGATGTATTCACGATAGTTAGGAAGTGCTGTAGTCCGTAGCCGGCCATGAATCGCAGAGCATTTCCCACGCTGGCTGGCTAGGTGACGAAGCGACCATATGTCGCGCGTAGTCGGGTGGGGCTCGGCGCTGGACTGTAGCAACAAGCGTCAGCCTGGGAAATATACATGACGGTAAGTACCGGCATCTTGGCGCCAAAGTCACCGATTTTGTTAATTTATATTTAATAATTAAAGTCATTTATGGCAACATGAATACTAGGAGGAGCCTCTGGATGTTTAAAACTGTTTATCATAATTTTGCCTCGTTAAAATTCACACCTGTTGTTTAACAAATGCATATCTTGGTAAGTACGAACTTGATCGGAAATCCACGAACTGTGACGAAACTAGTAAGAGATACGGACTGCGCGCCAAAGTCGGCAGTCGGCGTTAAGAGCTCTTCCTGTCTTGTTCGATGGTAGCCATGCTCTCGGTTGCGAGTAGTTTGTGACATGAGTGTTTCATTATTGATCTAATAGGAATAAAAGTGATATTACGGCATTCTGAATGTTAATTTCGAGTAAATAGATACCCCGAAGTTAATCGACAGCAATTTCAGATAATTAGCTTCTACCGACAGAGACACCCAATGCGCCAATGAAGAATCTGCACGGGACGACATTTGCGAGAGCTGCACCGCGCACAGCTAGGAGGAAATCCGACGACACGACCCACCAAGGCGGATCGAGGAAGGTCCGACTTACACTCGCTAATTCTGGGTCGAAATGCTGACCAGTTATACTGTACGTCACATATACCACCCTCTACGGACTCGCGACTAAGCTGAGTAATAACAGTATCAGTTTAGAAGCGAGGAGATCTTGCAAGTCACAGTCGATACTACGCTTCGAACCTTGAATTGGTGTTCAATTGTTACGTGCATTTCTTAACACATGTCCTGCTTCTGTGCTTAGCCAAAAGGTCAGTGCGGCGGGTCCCTTGCCCAGTCGGCGCCGGACGAGATGGTATACTCCCACCTGGGGTGCCTAAGGCGGTTTGCACTAATTCTGGCGTTGCTATATTTATGATAGCGCTGTTATTCTGTAACTGCTCTTGTTGGTAAAATTTTCTTAAGTGCCCCAAAAACAATTATCTTTTCCCCTTTTTCTGATCAGTAAAATTAATTATTATTCCTGTTAAGTCTAAAAACTGCTTAATAATCTTCATTGAATTGCATTGATCTTGGGCGATGGTTTGCCATTAGCACTTCAGAATAATTGTTCAATTATTATTTCAAAGCTTTAACGAAGCCTAAAGGCTCTCGTTGTGTATTAATCGAAGTATTGTTACCTTTACTAAAATTGTTTTAAGTATTCTCTGGAGACAGCATAAAAATCTTGTTAGCCTATGTAGTTTTAAATGAATTGTCTTGTGTATTTTACGAATGACGCTTAATCTTCATTTGGGTCCAACCCTTCCAACCGATCCAAACTTTGAGCAATTAATAAATCGCATAAGCGTACCAGTCATACATTTCACAGTGAGAAAAACTATAGGTAACTCCCAAATGGGCATTCGGTGGAATGAGGAGTCTAGGCATGTGACAAGCATTTTGCTGATGATATCGTTATTTTGGCAGAAACGCCACTAGGTTTACAACTAATCACAACCACGATGGATGGGATGGCCATTTCTGCCGGGCTAGAAATGAATGGTGATACTGCAAATACCATGTGCATAAAAAGTGAAAACGTATCTGCTCAAATTACAGGGTGACGTTTTCCACCGCGTACAAACTCTAGGGACTGATTGATGAGAGGATACAGAACAAAAAAGGTATAATGAATTTATGTCCGAGAATGCATGGTTTCCATGCTAGAGACCATTTATTCAATCATACATTGTTACAGAGACTGCGGTCTAATACACGTTGTACCACGCAGCCACAGTTACAGTATATGTTGAAAATGGTTTCCATGTGCCTCAACGCACGAGTGTACGCACCATAGCATGTTCTGTCTCATACGCGCAGATCGGCCAGGCTGCATCAGAACAGTGACAAAGGCAGCATGAATACGTTGCTCCAGAGTCTCCACATCTTAAATGGTCTCTGCATACACAATGCTTTTGAGATGACCCTATAACTGGAGATCTCACAGGTTGAGATCCAGTGAACGAACAGGCCATGCAACTGAACACCCTCGTCCAATCCAATGATCAGGGAGGACACGATTAGTATGTGTCCGGACGTTAACGGTGAAGTGGGCTGGAGCACCATCATGTAGCAGCCACAAACCCTTCGAATTATCAATAGCACTTCTTCTAGCAGGGGAAGCAAAGTCTTCTGCAATAAACGCCGTTAGTTCTGGCATGTTAGGCGACGTGGAACGAGGGCTGGTCTCAAAATACAGTCGCCAATTATCCCGGCCCACACATTCCGGCTGCACCGATGCTGACAGTTCGTTGTCACCATACCATGGGGGTTCTGCATGCTATCCCACAGATCTATGCTATAAAAGTTGAAGATACCACTCCGCGTAAAGGTGGCCTCATCTGTGAATAAACCTTCGCTGTTTAGTCCCCCTTAAATATCCCAACAACCACCACCATCATCTGTGAATAAGATAGATGACACAAATACTGTAATCTTGCTACCCAACGCCCCTCGCCATTTACCTTTCCGTAAGTAAACACCAACTCGGCAAGCTCTCTATGCGAATACGGAACCATTATGTACAACACTGTGTCACATCCACTACAAGGTGAGTCAGTAAGAGAAGTGAATCGGACACAACTTTACCAATTACTATGGCAGGACAGGGCGCTAGGGCATGACGTATGAGGAACAGTACCACCCTCTAGGAGGAAACCATGCACACTGTAACTGTGTCTGCAAGGTTTAGCACGTATTAGACCACAGTCCCTGTAAGGAAGTATGACTGTATAAATGGTCTCTAGTATGGGAACCATGCGTTTCCGGACATAAGTTCAATATACCTCTTTTGTTCCGTATCCTCTCATCGATCATTCCCTGGAGTTTGTAGACGGTGGTGAAATTCACCCTGTATAGCCCAACAAAAGGTACGATAAAATGTTGATCGATTTCCTTATCTCACTAGTCTTATCTGTAATAGCTCGCACTCGTGGTCTAGTGGTTAGCATTGCTGTCTCTGGATCACGGGATCCCAGGTTCGATTCCCGGCTGGGTTGGGGATTTTCTCCCCCACTTCCGCCCCGCCCCCCGCCCCCCCAGGAACTGGCTGTTTGTGTTGTCCTCATCATTTCATGATCATTCGGGAAAATTGCGAGCGAGACAAGATAGTGAAAAGATGGGAATTTGTACGGGCGCTTATAACCATGCCGTAGTGCACCTCACAAACCAAAATCATCATCATGTTATCTGCAGTAATGCCGTAGCTGCAGATATCAGCAACAGAATTGAGAAAGCTTTTACTGTCTTCCAACAAATGCGATGCATATGCCGACTACACTCTGTAGGTCCACAAGGAGGATATCAAAAACAGACTAGCCCTGGCAAAAAAGGGCATTTCTGGGCAAGAGGGGTCTACTAGTATCAAATATAGCCCTTAATTTGAGAAAAAAATTTCTGAGAATATACACCTGGAGAACGGCACTGTATGTTAGTGAAACCTGGACTGTGGGGAAAACCGAAACAGAAGAGAATCGAAGCATTTGAGATGTGGTGCCACAGGCGAATGTTGAAAATTAAGTGGATGAATGAGGTAAGGACTGACGAGGTTTTGCGCAGAATCGGAAAGGAATATGTGAAAAATGCTGAGAAAGATAAGGGACAGGGCGATAGGACATCTGTTAAGACATCAGGGGATGGATTCCATGACACTAGAGGAAGCTATAGAGGACAAAAACTGTTGAGAAAGACAGAGATTGGAATACACACAGCAAGTAATTGAGGACGTAGGTTGCAAGTGCTACACTGAGATGAAGAGGTAGGCACAAGAGAGGTATTCATGGGTGGCCGCGTCAAACCGAAAAAAAAGTCCACAAAGTTTCGGATATCATCCTAGCGATGGCGATATACACATGCAAGACCTGGAAAATACATTGAGCCCACAAGCTCAATGTTTTTCGCCCACGATGTTTGAGGCGAATTTTGAGGATCAGTTATTGTGACTACGTTTCCGACTAAGTGCTAAGAAGAAGTAGTCTACACAGCCTGTACAATATCGCTGCCGCGAGAAGACTGAAGCTTCCGCATTATGTTACACGCATGACAGGTGGAAGAATGGCCGAATCAGCGCTAATGTGGAAACCAACGGATGCATTCAGAAGTAGAGGAAGACCTTGTAACACCTGGAAACGAACTTTTGCAAAGGATTTCCAATGCAGGGACATCAACTGGGAGGAAGCTGAAAACCTGGCAGATGGCAGAGTGCAGTGGAGGAAACTTGTTGCGCGATATGCTACATAGCACTGAAGGAACTGAGTTTAAATAAGGATCGCCAGAGTCGGTGTCACTCGCGAGACAGGGAGAGAATTGTCGCTAATCCGATACGACTAACAGATACCCTGTGGCAACGGAGCTACTTTCAGAAATACTCACACATCCAAACGCTAGATTGGAAGACTTACACCGCAAACATGCACCTCCCTCACCTGGTTTCTAGCAACCCCCGTCGATAACATCCTCGAAAAATAAAACAGGATAACAGTTTAATCTCTAAAGAGGAAAAAGACACAGAACAACACCCCACCTCAAGTTGCAACGGGAACAAATAGAATTAGCGGCTTCACTGAGATTTCGCCAATTCCTCCTTTCTGATTAAACATCGTCTTCAGCTAGCTGCTGGGACCGGGAGCTGATTTAGCCCTCTGCCTATCGACCAGGTAGACGCTCACTGATTGGTGACACTCGCCTACGTAAATGGAAAACGATTCATTAATGGCCTACGCTCATTCATGGAAACGCACACTTTAATTTTAAGCTTCTCGTATTGAAGAAATAGCTTTATCGATCACGAGTGTTCACTTATTCCCGCCTTGATCTTCACGACACCGAAACATCACCTTCTCCCCACGGGACCCTCGACTCACTTCGTCGATCCGTGATTTATGCCAGTCGACTCACTTCGATTTCGGGAACGTCCAGCTGCTCAACAAATTATTTTCTACATTCAGACCTTCAGCCAATCAGCCTCCAGAGTAGAATGGAGGCACTTTCAATGACCATTTCCTGCTCCTGCTAACAGTGTTCCAAAATCAATTGCTGGTTCCTGCCAGATTCTGGAAAAACACCTGCAATAGTTGGAAAGTCACTAGCTCTTAAACCAGCTTAGCAGGCTCCAATCACAATCCACTCACGAGCACTACAAAATTCCCAAACAGTCAGCTCCAGGATGGACAAAGCCCCATTTCGCCAGAAACAGGAAAATGTCCTTTGTATCCACGATAGTGAAGAGGATGAGAGCAAGAGTGTGGTCGTAAATGATGTTTTACACCTTACTGGCTATATCTTCTTTATCTACACGTGCATGAAGTAGGCTTCCACAAGTATAAAGCATGTGTATCCGGTTCCTCAGGTTCTACTGACTTAATTCGTGAGGAAGTAGTTTTTTCAGCGTCAGTGTCCAACAGGCACAATATTTCAGCGAGCGACCACGTTGCCATCATCTTGTACGCAGATGAACTGGCCGCTCGGGGGTGCATTGCAGTAGCCTAATAAGTCATCAGTAGCAGAATAGTGCCTTTCGGATATGTAAAACGTTCTCTGTTTTCTGCCCGCGTCAGTTCGGGATAAAATCTCGAGCTTTCGACGATAGCCTCCATCATCGTCCTCAGGAGCAACTCACTGTCTTCACTGCTGCTGTGGTTGCCTTGTAAGCCCGTGGACGGCTTCTGATTGGTCGGCGATTACGTACTGCTGTCTCAGACGGTGTCCACGTCTGAGCTGGTGGCGCCACCGCTTCCGTGGGAACGTAAATACTGCAAGGAATGTCTCTGCTGCGTCTCTCCATCGAGCGCTCGTTTTCATGCACTGCTCATATAAATTTCCTCTCGTCCATTCTTATTTCAACAGCCTCTTTACTAACAGAATCCCTGTATGTGGAGGTAGGACAAAATTTTTGTTACTTCAAATATTTTATGTTTGTTATTGAGGCTGTGCTTCGTAATTGCCAATATCTCTAGTTCTCTATTTTTAATATGCCTTTGATGTTCTGCACAGCGGTCGTGGAAATGGTGCACACTCACCGGATGGACTACCGATTGCGCTTCTTCCTTTTTGTGGTGCTACATCCAGTACAATAGGAAGAGTCCTGGGTAGACGTGGTGTAAGACCGATTTTTCGCCCTCCCAAGAAAATTAAGTATGTGATGCGCCCTGTTAAGGACAGTCTCGGTCTCAGGGTTTCTGTAATTTATAATATTCCCTGTCAGTGTGGAAGATATTATATAGGCCAGACCATTCGTACCGTTTCCGACCGTTGTGCAGAACACCAACGGCATATTAAAAATAGACAACCAATTGTTGTGTTGAATGTTTGAGTCTGGCAATATACCATCAAACTATCGGAATAATCATCCACACACAATTTCGAAGACCAATCAGAAGCCGTCCACGGTCTATATAAGGCCATCACAGCAGCCGTGAAGAGAGTCAGTTCCTCTTGATGATTACGATGGAGGCTATTGTCGAAAGTTCGAATTGACGCGGCAAGGAAACCGAGAAAGTTTTACATAACAGTGCCGTCGCCAAAGACCTCGTTCTCAGTGCCTTTCGGAATTACACAGAATGATTGACTATTCTAAGGCTATGATACTGTCGTCTAGCTGCTGGGACTGTGTCAATAAAGAATTTGTGAGATTAGAGTAAGGGAAGCGCTGTTTAATCGTGACAGCGGCTTCATTGCTAATAAGGCCTGGGAACCCATTATTAGTCCGACTAAGAAGAGCGCTTCGGCTAAATTAAAACAAGGGTAACATTAAGAGTACAATGAGAATTCCGCTTTTAAACACATAAGAGAGAGAGGGTAGGTGGAAAGAGTTCAATGAAGGCCTCTATGAGGCGGAAGATTTGTCTGATGTGCAAGAAGAAGAAACAGGAGTCGATATAGAAGAGATAGAATGTCCTGTTCTAGAATCAGAATTTAGAAGAGCTTTGGAAGACTTACGGTCGAATAAGCAGAAGGGATAGATAACGTTCCATCAGAAATTCTAAAATCATTGGGGGAGTGGCAACAAAGCGACTGTTCACGTTGTTGTGTTGAATGTGTGAGTTTGGCAATATACCATCAGACTATCGTAAAAATATAATACACACCATTCCGAAGACTGCAAGAGCCGACAAATGCTAGAATTATCGCACAATCAGCTAAACTTGCTCATGCATCCAAGTTTTTTACAAGAATAATATTCAGAATAATGGAAAAGAAAACTGAGGATCTGTTAGATGACGATCAGTCTGGCTTTAGGAAAGGTAAAGGCATCAGACACGCAATTTTGACGTTGCGGTTGATAATGGAAGGAGAACTAAAGAAACATCAAGGTGCTTTCATAGGAGTTGTCGACCTGGAAAAGTCATTCGACAATGTGAAATGGTGCAAGATGGTCGAATTTCTGAGAATATAGGGATAAGTTATATATAATATGTACAAGAACCAAGAGGGAACAATAAGAGTGGTTGACGAAAAAGCAAGTGCTCGGATTAAAAAGGATGTAAGACTGGGATGTATTCTTTCGCCCCTACCGTTCAATCCATGCATTGAAGAAACGAAAGAATGTTTCAAGAGCAGAATTAAAATTCAAGATGAAAGGATATGAATGATAAGATTAGCTGATGACATTACTGGCCTCAGTAAAGCGAAGAAGAATTACAGGACGTGCTGAATGGAATGAACAAACTAATGAGTACAGAATACGGACTGAAAGTAATTAATAAGAAGTAGTAGAAATGACAACAGCGAGAGACTTAAACATCAGGTTTGGTACTCACGAAGTAGATGAAGTTAATGTATTCTGCTACCTAGGCAGCAAAATAACCTATGACGGACTGAGCACGGAGGACATCAGAAGCAGATTAGCACTAGCAAAAAGGGCATTCTTGGCCAAGAGAAGTCTACTAGTATCAAACTTAGGCCTTAATTTGAGGAAGAAATTTCTGAGAATGTACGTTTGGAGCACAGCATTGTCTGGTAGTGAAACATGGGCTGGGGGAAAACCAGAAGAGACTCGAAGCATTTGAGATGTTGTGCTACAGAAGAATGTTGAAAATTAGATGGACTGATAAGCCACTACATGAGATGGTTCTCCGCAGAATCACTTAGCAAAGGAATATGTAGAAACACTGACAAGAAGAAAGGACAGGATGATAGGACATCTGTCAAAACAGCAGGGAATAACTGCCGTGGTACTGAAGGGAGCTGGAGAGAAAGACGGAGATTAGAATACATCCAGAAAATAATTGAGGGCGTAGGTTGCAATTGTTAGTGGGAGATGAAAATATTGGCACAGGAGAGAGATCCGTGGTGGGCCGCTTCAAACCAGACAGAAGTCTAGTGATTAAAAGATAAATAAAAAATTAAAAAATAATTTACGTGTGTTGTAGTACGCGCTCGACCTCCACCACGAGTAAATCTAGATTTACTATGACACACTACAATGCTGATAAGGATGACAAGTGTGTTTTTTCGTCCACCACTACAACAGCAAGAAACAAGGCATTTAGTGGCAAAAATGTGACGACAAAATGTGACATTTGGGGCGAACGAAGGTGCTAGTTCGTTATGCGAAAATTCGTTATGGAATGCATATGTAAGTTATTAAGCCAAAAGAACTCACTGAAGGATTAGAAAGTCTTATGAAACACATCACTGAACACATTGTCCTGCTCCAGTCACTCATTAAAAAACTGTTAGTAACACTGAACGTTTAGAGGTTTCGAGCAATATTGCATCTGTGATTACTCAATAAATGTATGAGTAGTTTACTGACAGTTGTTATTAGATTTTATTAATTTTCTGATTCACAACTTTCATTTTCTATTTTGGTTTAATTTTGCTTCGAAGATGTGGCAATAGCGCCTTGCGTCAAGTGTCAAAATAGATATGTGGGAAATATTATAGTACCTATTGTACTAAGTGGCAAGAAAACGAATATTCACGTTGGTGTGTAGAATATACAAGTCTGACGATATACCACCTGAAACTTATGGCAGATTAAAACTGTGTGTCGGACCGAGACTCGAACTCGAGACCTTTGCATTTCACGGGCAAATACTCTACCATCTAAGCAACCCAAGCACGACTCACGACCCTTCCCCACAGCTTCAATTCTGCCAGTACCTCGACTCCTACATTCCAAACTCCACAGAAACTCTCCTGCGAAACTTGGAGAACTAGCATTCCTGGAAGAAAGGATATTGCGAAGACATGGCTTAACCACAGCCCGGGGGATGTTTCCAGAATGAGATTTTTCACTCTGCAGCGGAGTGTGCGCTGATATGAAACTTCGTGGCAGATTAAAACTGTGAGCCGGACCGAGACTCGAACTCGGGACCTTTGCCTTTCGCGACAAGTGCTCTACCAACTGAGAGCACTTGCCCGCGAAAGCCAAAGGTCCCGAGTTCTAGTCTCGGTCCGGCTCACAGTTTTAATCTCTCAGTTGGTAGAGCACTTGTCCGCGAAAGGCAAAGGTCCCGAGTTCGAGTCTCGGTCCGGCTCACAGTTTTAATCTGCCAGGAAGTTTCATATCAGCGCACACTCCGCTGCAGAGTGAAAATCTCATTCTGGATATATCACCTGACTTTCGGAAAAACATCATCCACACATTTCCGAAGACTGCAAGAACTGACAAGTGCGAGAATTATCGTATAATCAGCTTAACAGCTCATGCAGCCAAGTTGCTGACAAGAATAATATACAGAAGAATGGAAAAGAAAATTGAGGATCTGTTACATGACGATCGGCTTGCCTTTAGGAAAGGTAAAGGCACGAGAAAGACAAATCTGACGTTGCAGATGATAATGGAAGCAAGACTAAAGAAAAATCAAGACACGCTCATAGGACCTGTTGACCTGTAAAAAGCGATCGACAATGTAAAATGGTGCAAGATGTTCGAAATTCTAAGAAAAGATGGGATAAACTATAGATAAAGCCGGGCAATATACGATATGTACAAGAACCGGAGCGAACAATAAGACTGGAAGGCCAACTAACTAAATGCTCACATTAAAAAGGGTGCAAGACATTGATTTAGTCTTTTGCCTCTACTGTTCAATTTATACGTCGAAGAAACAATGACGAAAATAGAAGACAGGTTCAAGAGTGTGATTAAAATTGAAAGTGAAAGGATGTCGATGATAGTATTTGCTAATTACTTTGCTATCCGCAGTGAACGCGACGTAGAATTTAAGAATACTTTGACTGGACTGAACAGTCTAATAAGTACAGACTATGGACTGAGACTAAATCGAAGAAAGACGGAAGTAATGAGAACAAACCGAAATTGGAACAGCGAGAAATTTATTAGGACTGGTGATCACCAAGTAGATAAAGCTAAGGAATTCTACTACCTAGGCAGCAAAATAATCCATGATGGTCGGAGCAATGAGGACATAAAAAGCAGACTAGCACTAAAAAAGGGAGTCCCCGGCCAAGAGAAGTCTGTACGTTTGGAGCACAGCATAGTATTGTAGTGACATATGGACAGTGGGAAAACCGGAACGGCGGAGAATGGAATCATTTAAGATGCGGTGATGCAGAAGAATGTTGAAAATTAGCTGGACGCATAAGGTAAGGAATGAGGAGGTTCTACGGAGAACCGGCAGGGAGAGAAATGTATGGGAAAGGCAGGATAGGATGGTAGGACATCTGTTAAGACATCAGGGAATAACTTCCATGGTACTAGAGCGAGCTGTAGAGGGTAAAAAGTATAGAGAAAAACAGAGATTGGATTACGTCTAGCAAATAATCGAGGAAATAGGTTGCAAGAGCTACTCTGATATGAAGAGGTTGGCACAGGAGAGGAATTCTTGACGGGCCGCATTAACCAGAAGATTGATGACTCAAAAAAACATTTTAGATGATGTGACGCAAATTTTCAGAATAACTTTCCCCTATAACAACACACATGAGTCCATTGGGATATATCTACCTCTGTTACTATTTTTCAAAATCTAATTTTTTAAGATATTCCTTCCATGAAAAATTCTTCTAGGCCAAAAGCCAGACATTCAACGTGGGGTTCAAAAATAAGGTAAACGAAATGTGACAAGAAGGAGTTGAAAATGGAAAAAGAAAAAAAAAAAGCTAGAAAGCTGCTGACGCTGAAGATGAGTGCAAAATGTGTGCTGATGCCTAAAAAAGTACAAAAAGATGCAACAAAATCACAGTCAGGAGAACTGATTTCATGTTTCATTTGCATTATAAATCATTTAGAACCATTAAGATATATAAAAGGGAGTAAGGTGCAACATTATAACACCTAGGTCCACCAAGTATCCTCCCGTATCACAAACGATGTGTGTAAGCAACGGTCTTAAATTCTTTTAAACACTGAGATCAATTCTGTCAATGGATTAGCCAACTGAAATTAGTCAGTGAAGAATTACGCAAAAAATGCGCCCTTCTTGACTGTATATTACCTTATATTAAAACAGTGAAGAATATGGCCGGCCACAGTGGCCGAGCGGTTCTAGGCGCTTCAGTCTGGAACCGCGCGACCGCTACGGTCGCATGTTCGAATCCTGCCCCGGGCATGGAGGTGTGTGATGTCCTTAGTTTGGTTAGGTTTAAATATCTAAGTTCTACCGGACTAATGACCTCAGATGTTAAGTCCCATAGTGCTCAGAGCCATTTGAACCATTTTGAAGAACATGGGTATGACTGTAGGTAGATATCTCAGCTGAGCAGAACATAATGTCGTCATACACATATCCAGCAAGACTTCCGCTTGATTCTGTGCCCTTAAAACGTTTCGGAACCTATTTCTACAGGATGTCAAACGTACCGAACCTCCACTACTGCGATGTTATCGAAGGCATGGCGAAAACAGAAGATGGTCAGAGCTAACCGTGAATGGATGTGTGCGTTACATCTGCAACATCTATCTATCTGATTATTAAATTGCTTCATACGCCCAGTCAGGTTGACTGTGGTCATACAAGCTAGATGGCTGCCATATAGTACGTCTACTCCATCTGCTTCTCAGTCTGTATGCATCTCAGTATATCGCATCAGAGATTAAGTACTTGTCATCTCGTTACGATCGAAATACAAGGTCCCGCTACTTTGATATCCTAGCAGTGCCACCAATGCAAGAAAATTATTTACAACCTCCAACTCCGTTGCTGACGTCTGCTTGAGGAATAAGATACCCCACACTCTGCACGCTGTTCAACGCTGAGTTTTATTTACGAAACAGCTGACGCGTTTCTCTCTGTCAGCTTCATAACGTTTCCCAAAAAATTAACATATATGGCCCTGCTTTCCCTCTGTCATCTTCTCCCATTTACGCTTCTTTCTCTTTTCATTTCTCAATAAGTCACATCACTTTCTCTCCCTACGTCCATTGTTATGTTTTGTCACGTTCCTCTTTCTCTGGCCTTTCCACGACTTTCTTCATGTCCATTAGAGCTAGCAGTCATAGTTTAAATCAGGGATGTTCAACATTTTTAGAATTAAGATTTACTACATGTCATTTAATTCGTTTAGAGATCTACTGATTTAAAAATTCATAAAAACAAAACCGTAGCAAGTTAACCATTTTAATTATACAAAATTGTATAAAAGGTAGTATTCTCTCCATCAAAAGCTATAGACCCACTACTCAATTTTCCAGATACTGGGCATGTGAAAAAATTAAAATATACACCATTATAGCTGCTGAAAAGAGTTTGTTAGGTCTTGGCATTGGATTTCATTGGTAAGTTCATTATAATCTGGTGAATAATTTGTCAGAGCCTATCTTACACAGTCTGAAACATGAAGATAAGTTTATTTCTATACTTAGAGATCACTGTGCTCATCGTTGAAAACGCTGCAAAACATAGATAATTTGAATCAAAAAACGATAAAATATCGACGCCACTTTTACAGTGTTACGATAGGTTTTTACACTAACTAATTTCCAAAAGTTATCATCATTGTATTCTGACATCAAGAAAAGTCATTTTGAAATCAAATTATTTCCTCTACAGTTTTAGTCTTGCCACAAGAGAAAAGAGTACTCATTGTAACTGAAATATCTTCCACATCCAGTTTTTTGGAAAGGTTGAACTATGGAATGTCGAACAGGTTCCATTACCTTGAAATATGAAAGTCCGTTTTAAAACACTCTTCAATGCTTTTAACTTGACCGTATACTTCTTTGCAGCTTCTTGATGAAACGATGTTTGTTGATCCGGCAGTTGTGACTATATTTGAGGAAAGTGTTTCACATTTAATTACCTTTCCGTGTAGTATCCTCACCATGTAGTGGTAAAGACTGTTGCTTGGCACGAGCGTTAAGAGTGGTGAAATGCAGTTGGAGATGAATTAGAAGGGGACATTGTTGTCAGATTCACTGCCTACAAATACCATGGAAACACTCAGTGTCAACATACTGATATTTTACAAAGACAGCTCATTAAAACAGATTTCGGACAACAGTTCTGAGAGATCGACCATCTAGCCATGGGGATCGCGGTGGATGGTTTGAGTTTCCCTGCGTGCGGTCTAGGGCGCCTTGCCATGGTTCGCGCGGCTCCCCTCGTCGGAGTTTCGAGTCCTCCCTCGGGCATGGGTGTGTGTGTTGTCCATAGCGTAAGTTAGTTTAAGTTAGATTAAGTAGTGTGTAAGCCTAGGGATCGATGACCTCAGCAGTTTGGTCCCATAGAAACTTACCACAAATTTCCCCTGGTTTAAATCTATCGTCCTGTAACTCATCTAATGAATGGATGTAGATGTGTGTAATTTTCTCTCTATCTACACTACAGTAATTACTCAAATTGTTATAATAATTTGTTCTATATGTTACGGATAACATGCTTAACGTAATCAATGTAGTGCATAATTTGTCGGTTGTCTGGTTAGATAAAAGAGGGTCCTGATCTCGCCAGATTAATAAATATATAAATAAATACTCGGTTATTCATAAATACGTCCAAGGTTTCAAAAGATGAATACGAGAAAGCTACAACAAAAAAATGGTTCAAATGGGTCTGAGCACAATGGGACTTAATTGCTGAGGTCATCAGCCCCTAGAACTTAAAACTACTTAAACCTAACTAATCTAAGGACATCACACACATCCATGCCCGAGGCAAGATTCGAACCTGCGACAGTAGCAGTCGTGTGGGTCCGGACTGAAGCGCATAGAACCGCTCGGCCACTCAGGCCGGCAATGCTACAACACATAGAAAAAAACACACATCAGTGGACAGAGTATCTCTCCAAGGTTCAATTCGTAATGTGTGTGGTGGTATAATTGCAGAGTGTAGAGGCGTATCAGAACACACAGGCAATGGTCGCAGTTTCGAATCCTGCCTCGGGCATGGGTGTGTGTGATGTCCTTAGGTTAGTTAGGTTTAAGTAGTTCTAAGTCTAGTGGACTGATGACCTCAGATGTTAAGTCCCATAGTTCTTAGAGCCATTTGAACCATTTGAGAACAGGCAGACAAATAATCTGCTCCATATTGTCACTTCAAATAATTAACTCACTCATCCAGATAGAAAATCAAATTAATAATTTTCTAAAATAGGTTGTTGCTGTAGTGACTTCAATGAATTGCAGACATGTGCTCTTCCTCTGGTTCTGACGTTTGCCATGTCAAAAATGGTGCCCAAATTCAAAACCTGTAGTATGAGTTAAAACTTCAAGACATGATCTATCCATCGATATGTCTTTTTTCTACATGTCTTGCAGTTTTAGTATGGTCATTTTCTGAAAGGCAGGAGGTAAATATGAGTATTGTATGTCTTCCATCGAAAGACAAGCACACCACTTTCAACAGTTTTTTGCCAATAAGACTCTAAATATTAATTTACGACTTCTTGTTTCATATATCAAAGAACTCAGTTTAAAATCCCGCACCATCTGCATAATTATGACAGTACAACTACGTGTGAAGCAGTACAGATGTTGCTTCAGAAAGCTACTGTGTTTGTGTTTCACTAATAGCATGTACGCTTAGGTTGCAAAAGCCACGAGATACCTCCTCATGTCATGTCGGACCTCTTTTTGCCCAGTGTAGTGCAGAACTCGACGTGTCGTGGACTCAACAAGTCGTCATAAGTCCCTTGCAGAAATATATGCCCTTGGTGCCTCTACAGCCGTCCATAATTGCGAAAGTGTTACTGTTGTAAGATTTTGTGCACCAATTGACCTCTCGATTGTGTCCCATAAATATTTAATGGGATTCATATTGGGCGATCTTGTTGACCAAACTCGAACTGTCCAGAATGCAAACCGGTAGCGAATAACTGTGGCCTGATAACATGGCGCATTGACGTTGCAAGATCCCCTCGCTTCTAAACTGATACTGTTATTACTCAGCTTAGCCGCGAGTCCGTAGAGGGTGGTATATTTGACGAACAGTATGACCGGTTAGCATTTCCACCCGGAATATGCGAGTGTAAGTCGGAACTTCCTTGATCCGCCTTGGTGGGTCGTGTCGTCGGATTTCCTCCTACCTGTGCGCGGTGCAGCTCTCGTAAATGTCGTCCCGTGTAGATTCTTCATTGGCGCATTGGATGCCTCTGTCGGTGGAAGCTAATTATCTGAAATTGCTGTCGATTAACTTCGGGGTATCTATTTACTCGAAATTAACATTCAGAATGCCGTAATATCACTTTTATTCCTATTAGATCGATAATGAAACACTCATGTCACAAACTACTCGTAACCGAGAGCATGGCTACCATCGAACAAGACAGGAAGAGCTCTTAACGCCGACTGCCGACTTTGGCGCACAGTCCGTATCTCTTACTAGTTTCGCCACAGTTCGAGGATTTCCGATCAAGTTCGTACTTGCTAAGATATGCATTTGTTGATGAACGGGTGTGAATTTTAACGCGGCAAAATTATGATAAATAGTTTTAAACATCCAGAGGCTCCTAGTATTGATGTTGCCATAAATGACTTTAATTATTAAATATAAATAAACAAAATCAGTGACTTTGGCGCCAAGATGGCGGTACTTCCCGTCATGTATATTTCCCAGGCTGACGCTTGTTGCTACGGTCCAGCGCCGAGCCCCACCCCACTACGCGCGACATATGGTCGCTTCGTCACCTAGTCAGCCAGCGTGGGAAATGCTCTGCGACTCATGGCCGGCTACGGACTACAGCACTTCCTAACTATCGTGAATACATCAATAAGAGACAGTAATTTATTAAAACGTAAAATTGTCTTCCTCACGTAAGAGGCACCTTACAACGTCCATAAAACTTCCGTCGTTGTTTGGGAACATGAACTCCATAAATGGCTGAAAATGATCTTCAAATAGCCGAACATAAACATTTCCAGTTAATTATCGGTTTAGTCTGACCGGAAGACCGAGTCCATTCCATGTAAACACAGCCCACGCCGTCCGCAGCTCGTGGTCTCGCGGTTGCGTTCGCGCTTGCCGAGCACAGGGTCCCGGTTTAGATTCCCGGCGGGGTTAGGGATTTTCACCTGCCTCGAGATGACTGGATGTTTGTGTTGTCCTCATCCTTTCATCATCATTAATAAAAGTGGCGAGATTGGATTGAGCAAAGGTTCGGAATTTGTATGGGCGCTGATAACCGTGCAGTTGAGCATCCCACAAATCAAACATCATCATCATCATCACAGCCCACACCATTGTGGAGCCACCATAAGCCTGAAAGTGCCTTGTTGACAGCTTGGGTGCATGGCTTCATGGGGGCTGCATCATACTCGAACCCAACCTTCAGCTCTTACCAACTGAAATCGGGACTCATCCGAACACGGTTTTCAAGTCATCTAGGGTCCAACTGATATAGATAAGAGCCCAGGAGATGCGATGTAGGCGGTGTCGTGCTGTTAGCAAAAGGTACTGACTCTTTCGTCTGCTACCATACCCCATTAACGCCAAATTTCGCCTCACTGTCCTAATGGATACGTTCGTCGTACGCCCCACATTGATTTCTGCGGCTATTTCACGCAGTGTTGCTTGTCTGTTAGCAATGAGAACACTTCACAAACACTGCTGCTCTCGGTTGTTAAATCAAGGCCGTCGGCCACTGCGTTGTACATGGTTGGTGCGAGGTACTGCCTGAAATTTCGTATTCTCGGCGAATTCTTAGCACTGTGGATCTCGGAATACTGAATTTCTGAACGATTTTCGATGTGAAATGTCCCATGCGTCTAACTCCAATTACAATTGCGCTTTCAAAGTACTGTGTCGTCCGAACAAGATACAGCCAGGGCAAAATCACCACAGGCGGAAACATGCGTGCCAGTGCCATGGAGACTCGCCACTTGCGCAAGTTCTACCAGCACCACGGGCGGCGCTGAGGATGAAGATATCGACTTCCCCTCGGCCAGTTTCCGCCCGAGTACAAACAGCCAATGATCGGGCGACAATACACAGAAGCCTAGTCGGGAGACAGCAGCTCTCGCCCACTTGGTCATAGATCATCGTGCAGGGCTGACTTAGATAGGGAACGTCGTTTAGTGAACTCTTAGAAGTGAACAGACAGCTGGTGGAAATTGCATTTGCTATATACTGTGAAGTTGACATACGGTTATTTGCACTTAGCCGTTGAGGGCCCTGTTGTGTTATATTACAAGCAGTGTTGGAGGCTTCATAATTCAACAGGTCACAAAGATAAGCAAACTTTTTAACTCATTTGTGCGACCTTGTTCCTGATTTGTTGGAGTGTTGTAGATCCTTCGTCCTCCTATCTTGCTACCTGGCCCTAGGGTGTAGCTGTATAACAGACAGGGAAAATCTGTCTTTGCGGTGTACTGCACCAGAAACTGTTTCACGAACCCACAAGCTCGGCCTACCTTAACAACAGTAGCAATTCGGACGTCGACCTCCACAGCAGAAGCGACGAGGCCTTTACAAAACTAACGACTAGGGTTTACAACAAATATTGTTAACTCCCGTCTTGCGACCATAATCACTTCGAAAACCTTTTCACATGAATCATCCAAGTACAAATGACAGCCGGCCGGGGTGGCCGAGCGGTTCTAGGCGCTACAGTCAAGAACCGCGTGACCGCTACGGTCGCAGGTTCGAATCCTGCGTCGGGCATGGCTGTGTGAGATGTCCTTAGGTTAGTTAGGTTTAAGTAGTTCTAAGTTCTAGGGGACTGATGACCTCAGAAGTTAAGTTCCATAGTGCTCACAGCCATTTGAACCATTTGAACAAATGACAGCTCCGCCTATGCACTGCCCTTTTATAACTTGTGTGTGCGATACTACCGCCATATGTATATGCGCATATCGCTGTCTTACGACTGTGACCTCAGTGTATTCACAATTTGGCTTCACATTTTGGCTCGCGTCCTTTTGCTGGGTACGTTTTGCCAATGCAAGAAGGGGCATTCTATCAGTGTGTCTCGTTCAGGCGCAGAAGCTAGTTATGTGGATTTTCATTGCTGACGGAGTGCATTACAGAGAACGACGGGAAACTGGTTCCGCGAGTTCTGGAGAAGCGGGGATCCCTTGAATATCCAACACCCGTGCAATTCGTGCCCCAGCTGCAAGGAAAACACAAGCTGTTGCCGCCACAGCAAGCCACTAGATATGTAAATGAGCTGTGCCACAAAACCGCAGCGGGTGTTGTCTCTACTGTAGATGCTTTTTGCATCAAGAATTATGGTTGTGTGCCGCAAATTTTGACGATAGGTGACTAAGTAATCGCATGGTACTGTGAAGCAACAATTATATAACAGGTTGTGTGAGCATATACCCCAATTTACTCGATATCTAAACATGTAATTTAGCGCGCCGGAGCTGGTTTTTCTTAGCAGCACGAACGGCCGCCAGTGTCACGTGGTGTCTGTAGCGAGGCGATGCCGGTTATAATTGTGAAGCGAGATATTGGGAACATCGCTACGCTTCTGGTAGTACACAGCAGAACCAGGTGAACAAAGAGAACTTAAATTCATATAGTGTGATATGAAAAAGGGGGAGGGGGGTGGGGAAACCTGTAAGGATATGTTACCAACGCGGCAGCTGAGCCGTGACACGTCGTATCGACTACGGTCCGTAGATCATATCTGTGGTTCGTTTTATCTCTGCTCTCCGGGCGGCGATCTTGGGTCGCGTCTTCCGGTTTGAATGTTAGCGAGGCGGGCGAGTGAAGGAACAATCAGTCACGCGGAGGAATGAAGTCTGTTGAAGGAAACGTGTTTGTAACGCGCCGGTGACCGATATCTTGACCAGTTCGCTTCCAGGGAACTGTTTCAACTTAAACGACTTTGTGATTGCTCGAACAGTCCACGGGTGTACTGCCGGTCCATAGTGTCCAACGGGCACAATATTTCGGCGATCAGACGCGTCGCCATCGTCAGGTGCGCTGACGAACTGAGCTCCTGAGGGCGGGCGGCCGTCCTTAATCCCCTTCCCCCGCGAGTGGTTCTCTCCGCGGTCCGCGCCCGCGGCCGCGCCTCGGCGGTCGCTGAGAGGCTGCCGTCGGCGTCTGTGGTGGCGTCGGTGTAACTGCCTCGTCCGCCCTGGTCACTCGTTCGTTTTCTTTGCTGAGCCTCTTTTTAATCAGACTCAGACCCATGCCTTGCTGAGGTTATAACCGCAATCTCTGTTGATGAGTCCGTCCCTGGTACGAATTTCGATAGCCTCTCTAACGACGCTGTCCCAGTATTTAGATGTCTGTGCCAAGACCCTGGTATTTTGGTAGTCCATTTCGTGATTTTCGGACAAACAGTGCTCTGCGACTGCCGACTTGTTGGGGTACATAAGTCGAGTGTGCCTCTGATGTTCTCGGCAAGTATCTTCGATGGTGCGCACTGTCTGTCCAATGTAAGTCTTCCCACGCTCCGTGGGAATCTGGTATATGCCGGCCTTCCGCAAACCGAGATCGTCTTTGACACTTCCCAATAATGCTCGTGTATTATTGGTCGGGCAAAAGACAGTTCCTACTCGGTGTTTCCTCAATGATCAGCTTTATGATTAGCTGATTCCGGTGCGCTGAAAGGGCTGTCTGTGAAGCGGTGGGAATGCGACGGCGGTCGCAGCTGCTACTGGTCCTGTCACGAACATTTATGATCAATGTGCTCTTTTAATTACACTGAAGTGCCAAAGAAAATGATACAGGCATGCGTATTCAAACACAGAGATGGGCAAACGCAGAATACGGCGCTGCGGTCGCCAACGCCTGTATAAGACAAGTGTCTTTACACACATCACGAATGCCATACTGAAACACCAACACTTCCCCGCCTTTTGGAAGACGGCCAAGGTCCTGATAGTCAAGAAGCCAGGGAAAGATCACTCCCTCCCACAAAATTACCGACCCATCAGTCTGCTGAGCGCGCTCAGCAAGACCGTTGAGAAGGTAATACTAAAACGACTCACTAGGCACTGCATTACAAACGAAACCCTGAGGCCGGAGCAATTCGGCTTCAGGAATCACCACTCGACAACACAACTACTCCTCCGCGTCGCTGAATACATGACACACGGATACAACACAAATAAAGCAACTGGAGCAGTGTTCCTGGACATTGAAAAGGCCTTCGACCGTCTGTGACACAACGACCTCATACGCAAACTCAGCGACGCAGGGTTCCCCGACGGGCTCGTACGTCTCATACACTCACATCTCACGGACAGGAGTTTCAACACCGACGTGCTGGGAAAACAATCAACACGACATGGTATTCAGGCTGGAGTACCCCAAGGAAGCATCCTAGGGCCCATACTGTTTAACCTCTACATTAATGACCTTCCAGCTACACGTAACACGATCGTGGCAATCTACGTGGATGACACTGCCATCCTCGCGCGAGATTGGAAGCCGTCTAACATTAACTCACGACTACAGACTGCACTCAGAGCGGCAGAACCTTGGCTGGTGAAATGGCGTGTTAGAGTAAACGTCGACAAGTGCGAAGCCCTTCTGTTCACAAGAAGACCGACACTACTGCACAAACATCAGCACTGCAACCTAATAACACTACATGCACGCCCAGTACGTTTCCGTAAGAAGGTCAGATACCTCGGTGTCTGTCTGGACCGGAAACTACTCTGGGAGGACCACATTCAACACATGACCAACAAAGCAAACGCGAGGCTCAAACAACTCTATCCTATGCTTAACAGGTGTAGCACACTAAATAGGATGGTGTCCAGGTCCATGTAAGCGATGCTCCGCGTTACACACGCACCGCGGATCTTCACCGGGAATATCGGCTAGATACCCCCTTGCAGGTATTCCAAAAACTCTCCACACGACTGTACAGAAACACGAGACACTCGCATAATCCGTTTATTCTTTCTCTGGGGAACTGCGACCACAACCATAGACTAAAGACACTATTAGCAAGGAACTAAACATCTATGGTCCGTAGCACGTTAACACAACAGTACTGGTGAGCCCTTGCAACACAGCTCCTACTGGCAACCCCAGATGCTCGACCCGCCGAAAAACAGGCAACCGCAGGGAAGCCGTACTATACACAACACGCAAACCAGCCACACACACCCCTTACACTGTGAGCTGATCTACGGCCGATCGCCCACTGATGTTCGACGACATCGGACTGTTACAGGGACGAAGCTGCCGCAGCAGGCCCAGGAGAATTCATAGGAGCCCAGCTGCAGCGCCCGGACCGACCCATCTACAACGAGCACCCGCAGCAACAAAGGTAACGATGCACGATACCTCGCACTAACAAAAACTCATCTTGCATGCACTGTCGCAGTTAGCAAGCCGCTACTGTCCTTACTACCCGTCCTACTCTCGCAGAGGTTTTTCCCCTTGGCGCTTGCCTTGGCACGTTTTTCCTCTGCCCTTACAAACCGCTACCCTTCGACCACTTTCGTCCACTCTCTGTCTCCTGATGGACCATGTCAATGAGTAATCCTACCCAGACGCATGGACAACATCACGGCCCGCATCCTGATTCGAGATATAAATGTTATAAGGACTCGACAGTAGAACTTTTGGTTTGGTCACCACGTCGGTGTGGTCATGGAGGGGCCCCATCCTATATTTAAAAAAATTAAAGGCGCAGTTGTTAGATCGGTGATTGCTGCTACAATGACAGGTTATCGAGATTTAAGTGAATTTGAACACAGTGTTATACTCGGCGCACGAACGATGGAACACAGAATCCCCGAGGTAGCGATGAATTGGGGATTCTCCCTTACGACCATTTCACGAGTGTACCGTGAATATCAGGAATCCGGTAAAACATCACATCTTCGACGTCACTGCGGTCGGAAAAAGATCCTCCAAGAATGGGACCAACGACGACTGAAGAGAATCGTTCAACGTGACACAAGTTCAACCCTTCCGCAAATTGCAGCAGATTTCAGTACTGGGCCATCAACAAGTGTCAGCGTGCGAACCATTCCGCAAAACATCATCGATATGGGTTTCAGAGCCGAAGGCCTACTCGTGTACCCTTGACAGCTGCACAACACAAAGCTTTATGCCTCACCTGGGCCCGTCAGCATCGACATTAGACTGTTGATGACTGGAAATACAGTGCCTGGTCGGACGAGACTCGTTTCAAATTGTATTGAGTGTATGGACGTGTACGGACATGGAAATAACCTCATGAGTCCAGGAACCCTGCATGTCAGCAGGGGACTGCCCAAGTTGGTGGAGGCTCTGTAAAGGTGTGGGGCGTGTTCAGCTGGAGTGATATGGGATCCCAGGTACGTCTAGATATGACTGTGACAGGTGAAACGTACTTAAGCATCCTGTATGATCACCTGCATCCATTCGTGTCCATTGTGCATACCGACGGACTTGGGCAATCCCAGCAGGACAATGCGACGCCCCACACGTCCAGAATTGCTACACAGTGGCTCCAGCAACACTCTTCTGAGTTTAAACACTTCCGCTGGCTACTAAACTCCCCAGACGTGAACATTATTGAGCGTATCTGGGAATCCTTGCAACGTGCTGTTCAGAAGGAATCTTCACCCCTTCGTACTCTTGCGGATTTACGGACAGCTCTGCAGAGCTGATGGTGACAATGCCCTCCAGCATTACTTCAGACGTTAGTCGAGTCCATACCACGTAGTTTTGCAGCACGTATGCGTTCTCGCGGGGGCCCTGCACGATAGTAGGCAGGTGCACCAGTTTCATTGGCTCTTCAGTGTATGTTATAGATCCTAATCTGGTCTGATCTATCAGTATACCGAGTGCACTGCCGGAAAGATGTGAAATTTTCTATGTTGACTCCCTTGGGTGTTGCAAAGCGACATCCCTTACCTGATTCTTGGAGTCTGATCTGGTCTGCGGGCCGTCTCTTACTGGTATCTGACCGTTGTATTATTAATAGAATCAGCGTTTCAACACGTAAGGAAGTGCAGATCGTTGTTTAAAAACTACATAAATTACGTTTGTTGTTTGGCTATGTTAATACGTGAAACCTGATAGTCAAGGGAAGGCAGGATTCGGTTACGATTGTGGACGGAGCCGTAATCAGTTACTGTTGGTTGCCTTTTACAGTTACACACAATTTATTTTAAACAAGTTAATTCCAGACTCAACAATAAATAAAAATACCACACGTTATTAATGAAGGAATAAACAGCTGTGTAAATAATAGTGTTTTCAGTGCGTTACAATTTAGCAAATCACAATTAAATACAGATACAGCAGGTAACGTTTTAAAAGCAAGCCACTGTGATCTGGGCAGAAGGCCTTACACGCCAGGAATGGCAATAAATTAAAAATTTTCAGAACTCGCTGCAATTTACAACTTACAGGTATTGAAATAGTAAAGGTAAGTCGCCACATACACAGCAGAAGCCATCAGACGCCAGGAACGGCGGAAATAAGGTTTTAAGGCTTACTGATAAAATACAAATACCAAATTAGAATTTTAAAGCAAATGACCACAATGACGACTGAAGGCCTTACACACCAGGAACGGCAATAATATAAAAAATTTAGAAACCTGCTGTAAAACAGCAAATACAATAGCAAAGGTTAATTAAAGAAAAAAACAAGCAAATAATCACTAAACGGGTGAAATAAGATGGTAAAATTTGTAACACAACCCTTAACATCCACTGAACATTACACTACTAGATTTATTTCAGAAGGCGACCAGAACTATTAACTAGAAATGTATAACCTTTAATGTAGGAATTACAAGGTATTGTAATAAATAACACAATAATAAAACACAATGAGCAGTACATAAGTTCCTTAAAGGTTGCTGAGGCAGATTATACCCCCAGAAGGCGTGGACTGAAGTGACGTTACACTGAACTACCGGCCATCAAGCCTCCTTTTAGGACACACATGTCTTACAAGAACCAAGGGGCCACAGACGGTGCTCCAGGAATCGACCTCTGAGAAGGTCCGGCAACAAACACTTTCGCGAACGATGAGATAGGCAGCCACGAGTTGCATTCACTTCACAAGATGGTAACTCAGATTAGTGTCAGTCTAACGAATGACTAATGATAATCTTGCTGAAGCTACCTGACGTCCGATAAACCAAATGCAACGATGGAACAATACGCCAAAGCCGGAACCGGCGGTCTGCACTACTGCCCCAGAATAATGTGCTTAGAGCGCCCAGAACGAGAAAGGAATCACTACCACCAGAGTAGAAGAATCACCAACCAGCCTACAATCAAGAAAGCTGTCAAAACTACTCGCCTTACCGGACAGGAGTGGCAAGGCGAGGAAATGTACAATGCTGTTACATACACTAACCCCCAGGGCAGGTAACTGGGGCGTTAGCGGCCACCAGGCTGGTTGAACTTAACAAATTGTAACAAGTGGAACGCAGTAAATGGTAATAAGATGTCGAGGAAAGCTAATCAGATCTGACTTCCCCAAGCACTCCACGAACCCAAGTCACTGGAGAATCGCGAGATGTCACAATGGTGGAGGTTTCTCTACTTGGGTTGAAATGCACTCATCTTAAAGGCTGCAGGATCTGGTTTACGACGAGGTAGTGCACCCCTGTGACCACAGCCCTTCCATCCGGCAGTCCATGTGTGCCGCTAGCGGTCCTGGCGTGTTCTCGCACTGCACGGACCTGGCTCCACATGAGTCCCCAACCGAAGTGGCACAATCACACGACCCGGAAAAACGACAACGTCGCCCCAAAGATAGGGCCACAGTTACTACATACCGATAACCGCCGCTGCTGCCGCTAGCGAACAGGACAAGCTAGCGAAACCGAGTGGCGCCAGTCAACACGAGAAGATGACAAACAAACGCAACCATGCCAACTAAACAATACCATCTGGCTTCAAAGAGAGGGCGGAAACCTACAAATAGCACCAACAAGAGCCGCAGCACGGCTCAATACGCTTATTCTTGGTTCTTGTCAGTGTTTAAATTGTACTGTTATTGAAATTCTTAGTTTGTTAACTTTCGTTTGCCGCGGTTGTACCTTATTCTGGATAGCTTATTTGTCCAGCTGTTAACTGTCAGTGTCTTATCGTACTAATTGTCCTGTTGGTGTCTCTAGGCATCTCCTTGTCGCATGACGTTTATTTTACGAGCTCCCTACTGTTACCTGAAGCATCAGCTACTGTTTCTGCTGTCTATGCGTGCAATTCACCCGGCCTGACAGTGGTGAACGCTCCGGCGGAACGATATTACTGGCGGCATTTGAAATTCGACGCTGCCGTTACCCTCTGTGAAGCAGCTCCACAGCACAATGACTGCAGTTTGAGTTAAGTTTTTCTTCTCTGGTTCGCGTGGGCCTAAATCTTTTCAGAGCTCGCGTATTTTTGTCTTTTGCCTTGGATCCCTTTTGTGTCGTGCCCTTTTCTGTATCAAGTTTTCCCTGGTCTGCCGGGTCATATGCTGGCTCTTGCGTCGCTTAAATTTGTTATCTCTCTCAAAAGATGGTGTTAAATTATGATTTGTACTATAAATCCATTCTGTTAGTATGAGACGTTTAAATTTTTTAAACATTTTACTTGTTACTAAATGTTTACTAATCGTTGTTACATTTGATCTTCAAAGGTTTTGGTCAGTTATTAAAACTATTCTGTTAGCTTGAGACATTTAAATTTTTTAAAGATTTTACTTGTCACTAAAATAATCGTTGTTACATTTGAGCTTCAAAGGTTTTGATCAGTAATTAAAGCCATTCTGTTAGCTTAAGGCATTTATATTTGTTTAAATATTTTGCTTGTTACTAAATTAGTGTTAGTCGTTGTTACATTTGACATTCAAAAATTTCGTTTTAAATTTATCACGACCGCTTTAAATCTTGGGTCTGCAATTTAGAACCATTGTCTTAGCCTGGTATCATTTTGCTGTTCCTAAAACATTACTTCATTGTGTTTTTCTACTATTTCATTTTTTAGAAAAAGAAAAATTGTTCAGTAAATGTGAATCACTTGGCAAATAATAAATGATGTTACAACCTGGAGCCTAGGCCTTACATGAATTCCTGTTAACTCGTTTGTAGCAGCACTGCTGTTATTTTCTAAGTCGCCGTCTTGGGTGTAAGACATAATTCTGAAATAGAAATGAGGTCATGTGACAAATCAGACAGATAGCGAATTACCAATGACGCCTTTTGTGCGACCACAGCTTTATTCATTCTCGGATTATTTTCCTTTCAACTCTCAATACTGGTATACAGCTGACCCCAGTTTCCTGTGAGATGCGCAGAATACAGGAAGATGGCAGTTCGGCGTTTGATATTGCTTCATCCGTAGTCGCTTTCGAACGACCAGCGTTCGGACTGCCTGCAACAGAGGCGTTGGCTGAAATCCTCTCCCCCGACCTCAGGACGACCTGAATGCGTCGTCAAAGTCTGCATCATCTTGCACGTCGCCTGTAAGGAAGAAAAATCACGCCTAGCTCGAGAATGGACAAAGTTATACTCAAATGAAACGAACTATTTTTTTTCCTCGTGCAATACTCTTTCTGTCTGATATATCACAGGGCCAACTTTCCATCTGAAAATGCTGGCTTACAACGTTGCCATCGTGTTGCCAACGTAGCCCCACGGGTTTTCCCCCTTTTCCATCTCATAACAGTTGAATTTAATTTTTTTTTTTATCTAGATAGTTTTGTTTTAGAAATTTGATTCCACATCTCCAAATCAGCTGGTCTTACGAGGTTTGTTGCTAGTTGAATTACTATGAAGAATCGTGTGTAAGTTGTTTATAGACGTATGTTATTTCAGTAATACAGGGTGTTCACACGAAACCTCCCTGATTTCCAAATGCAGTTAAGACAAGAGTAATTCCAGATTGGGCGCCATACAAAGCAAATCTAAAAGTTTTATGTAGATTTTTTCTAAAAGATTCCTTTTTTCAGTTGCTAAATAATTACCAAAACTGACTACACGTTATGAGAGAGCCCAATATGAGATGTGGTATGCGGAAATGAAGTTACCCATTGCTGTTAAAAGAAATTTCCGACGAAAATTTCAATTGAGACACTAGACGTTAAGACGATTCGGGCTCGAATGACAAGTTTCTACTCATTGGCAGTATAGGCAGACATCCAGTTTCTGGCACAAGACGCACTTCTGATGAAATGATAGAGATCAGGAAGGCCTCCCAAAGGAGCCTATCAGTTAGTTCTCCGAACATCACGAGAGCTAAACATCCTTCACTCAACAGTTCACTAGGTGCTACTTAAAGTACTTTGTTTGCACGCTCACGAAATTCGGCTTGCCCAAGAAGTGAATTTATACGACTCGCAGCTTCGCCAGGAATTTCTGTCAATATGTTGAGCTGTATTGACCAAAATCCCAACTATCTAGCCAATGTCGTTTCCTTCGACGAAGCAACGTTCCACACATTTGCGGAGATTAATTCGCATTTGCGGCTCGTAAAACCCCAACACTTGCCGAGAACATGTCAGAGAGCGGGAAAATGATAATGTGTGGTGCGCGGTGATGAGATACAGCACAGTTAAGCGATCTTACTTCGTCGAGCAAACGGTTGAGGGATTCTTTACCTGGACAGGCTTGAGCAATTTGCTATCCCTCAGCATAGAACAGAAAACATTTTTTCCACATTTTCGGATTTTTATCTCATTATAAAATTTGCAATTTTCCGAATAAAATGAAGTAAGTATATCACTTATAAACTCACATGGCAAGTATTTTGTTTTTTAAAATATAATCTACACTAGATGAAAATGTTAAAATTTTTACGTGCATTCCTTTAAGGTCCAATAAAATCGGTAATATTTTATATGGAAGGCTGTGGATTGCTTTGTTATAAAGGTTACATTACGTGTTTGCATTGGTAGCACTGTCAAAAACAGTATCGTATCGTTTCATCGTATAAACAAGCATTGTATGTCGAAGTGCTAACGTTTCCTCGAGGAAAAATGATGAAGAGACTGGTAAATCTCTCAAAAAGTAAAATATGGCACCAAAACGAAGTGTTTTTAAGAAGCGTGGGTTTCATGGTGATAGATTTCCGAATAAAGGGAAACATTGTGTTCAACATGTGGCGTGTGAAGTTACAGACAATGAAATACAGGCAAATTTGTCAGTGTCTAGAGAAACACCCATTAGTGCTTAGAAGATTAAAATAACACGTTGTGATGCACAGTTTTCTCAAAACGAAAATGATGTAAGTGGTAGGTTAAGTTATATTCTGATAGATTTACACATCCTAACAAGGGTGTTAGGTGAATGTGTGTGTTGTAAAATATGTGGAGGGCCAGTTAGTTTACATGAAGACAGTGTGGTTTCAAATGAACCATCCAGGAAACTTATCAATAATTGTGCCTGTTGTAAATATACTCGTTCATTTTGGAATTCTGATAAGTATAAATATAATTATTTGGATGTAAATGTTAGGTGGTTTTATGGATTGAGAGCTACTGGAAAAGGACACACTGCAGCAGAAACAATGTGTGTCATGATGAATATGCTACGCCTACGGTGTAAAATCGACAAGTTCGCAAGATTTGTTGGAGCTGATGTGGAATCTGTTGCATGTGAGTCAGTGAAAGATCCTGCAAACGAAGCTGTTGAACTAAATAATGGTATGACTGACATACCAGTAGCTTTTGATGGTACTTGGCAGAAGCGCGGCTACAGTTCCAATCTGTTGCTACGGTGAGCAGCGTGGATGCTGGAAAGGTAATAGATTTCCAGATATTTACCAAACATTGTTATAAGTGTAAGTCACGGAATGAAGAAGGGCATATCTGTGACAGAAATTATGAAGGAACAAGTGGTGGTATGGAGGCCTCTGCAGGTACTGAAATTTTTAGTCGATGTGTGAATGAAAGTGGAGTGTGTTACATTAAGTTCTTAGGTGATGGGGACTCAAAAGCATATAACTTGTAGAAGCCACTCAGCCTTATGGTGAGAATATTATCACAAAACTGGAATGTGTTGGTCATGTCCAGAAGAGGATGGGCACCAGGCTGAGGTAATTGAAACAAAGTTTGAGAGACAAGAAATTTTCTGATGGTAGAACCATAAGAGCCAGGCTGACAGAGAAACTGATTGATGAATCACAGCAGTATTATAGGATGGCCACTAGAAATAATACTGAGGGTTTTTTGATAATAAAGCAGGCAGTATGGGCTACCTTCTTCCACAGACTGTCAACTGATTAAAATCTAGTACACCACGTTTGCCCTCCTGGACTTGATACATGGTGCAATTACCGCAATGCCCGGTACTCAAACATTTCATACAGCCATAAACTTTCCATCCCAACAGCAGTCATGGATATCATAAAACCTATTTACAGAGACCTGGCAAATCCTGAATTATTGATGAAGTGTCTGCATGGTCAGACTCAAAATCCCAATGAGTCGTTCAATAATTTTATATGGACTCGCTTACGAAAAAATGTTTTTGTTGGAATGAAGACACTAAAGTGGGGGGTCAGTGTTGCTGTTATTGTTTTTAATGATGGCAACATTGGCAGGGTGAAAGTGCTACAGCATATGGGAATTAATCCTGGAGCAAACTGCATCAGAGAACTTGAACGGATGGACAAGGTTCGCATTGATGAAACGGAGTATGCAGCACAGTTGGCCACTAAGGCGACTGGAAAGAAGAAAAGAAGAAAAAACTTGGAAAAAGATCGAGAGGATGATATACGGTATGGTGCAGGGTGCCTCTGAGTGACTAAAAATAAAAAAAAATTAAGCATATATTAAGTGAATTACAGTCTTTTGAAACTTTAAATGGCGTTCCTGAAAATTTACATTTTCTGTTGCATTTTTCCCTAAAACTCAGAAACCACTTCGAGTAGAGTATTCAAATTTTCAGGGAGTAATAACATACACATCCTGAGTATACTGAACTGGATGAAGAACATAATGTTATGTATAATTAAAATTATTTAGGATAACGTACAAAAAATACACAAAATTTAAACCGTGTAGTTAAAAAATTGCATTTCCGAAAGCAGAGGCTAAAATGCAATTATTGTAATTCAGTAGACTCAGACCATATGGTTTAATGTCCTATTGAAGTTTCATGTTAATGGCTACAGTGGTTCCTGAAATACATGGAAGCCAAGTCACTAAATTTGACAATGTCGGGGTATGGGTCTCCAACTCCCCTTAAGCCAAATGTGGTCTTCCGACAGATTGGTGCACCAGCGCACTACAATTTACATGTCCGTGATTTTCTGCTCAGAACGTTTCCACAGCGGTGGACAGGACGTGATGGAGTAACCAAGTGGCCAGATTGATCTCCAGAAGTAACCCTTCTGGATTTCTTCCTTTAAGTTTATGTGTAAGACATTGAGTATGCTTCGCCTGTACCGTGACCTTGGCGATCTCCACAGGAGAACTGTGGATGCAATAGCCTGCATCAACCAAGACATGCTTGTGTGCATTTGGGTTAGAACAAGATATCGTCTAGACCTTATACCAGTTATGAAATATGGGACTGTATTAATGTTTAGCATAAAAAATTGAATATCCCTCAAACCGCGAGTATCTCAAGGCGACAATTATAGAACTATGTGAAATAAAATCTTCATAAGTTCTGAACGGTTTGCGTTAGGAAGTTCAAACTGCACGGTTGGCCGCGGAGCATGATGGGAATTAGTATGTGCATTATGATTTGGTTTAGCAACGAAGCCCACTTTCATTTGGATGCGATCGTCAATAAGCAATGTTGGCGCATTTGGTGGACTGAGAACCTGCATTCCGTGATCGAGATGTCTCTTCACACTCAACGGGTTGTGTGTGGTGTGCAGTGTCCACTCACGGAATAATCTGTGCGATATTCCTTGATGGCACGGTGACCATCGAATGGTACATGAAGGTTTTGGAAGATGATTGCATCCCCATTACCCAAAGTGAAACTAATTTCGACAAGATGTGGTTCATGCAAGACGGAGCTCGACCCCATCAAAGCACGAGAGTGACGTCCTGGAGGAGCACTTTGGGAACCGCATTTTGGTTCTGGGGTACCCAGAGGCCACTCGCATTGGCCTCGATTGGCTGCCATATTCTGAATATATGCGACTCCTCTTTGTGGGGCTATATTAAACACAAGATATACATCAATAACCCCAAAATCATTGCCGAACTGAAAACAGCCATTCAGGAGGTCAGCGACAACATCGATGTTCCGATAATTCAGCCGATCATGCAGAATTTCGCTGTTCGTCTGTGCCACATCATCGCCAAAGACGGAAGGCATATCGCGCATAATGTAAATCCAAATATTTATAGTGACGTACTTTGTAAGTAATCTACGTTTTTTTCATATAGTTCAATAATTGTCACCCTGTATCTTAGTCTTTTAACTGCGCTTGGAAATCAGGGAGGTTAAATGTGGACACACTGTACGTCGAAAGTACTGTCACCTGCAATAATAATGAGTACCTGATCTTGACCTGAACCGTGTGACGGGAAATACGGAAGCGTCCGATCCCACCCGTCTGCTTTGACCCATGACGTCACAAATATGGCGGAAACAAAAACAAACACACACACTTTCCACAAGAAGCCTAATGACACTAACGGGACAAGCGCGGGAAATGGGGTGTTTTGGGTGGGGGGGGGGGCAAACTAAATATAAACAAATTTAGACGCCTTGCGTAGCTACAACGTGTAAGTGAAGACAGCCATGCATGAATACCCACCCACCTCCCCAGGGGTCGTAACCCCTGCAACCCATAGAAGAGAAAGATGCTTCAGTAGCTGATTAGTGTTTTTTGTCTTAAAAAAAATCTCACGGGATAGAACGAACAGATCAGAAAAGTAAATAAAATAAGATAAAACAGAAGTGGAGACAGCCACACTCAAACCAAACTCCGCGCCGTCATGACGTCACACACGACAACACCCTTACGTCACGGGTCAAAGCCGACGCGTGGGATCGGACGCTTCTGTCGACCCGTGTGACGGTATTATTAATAAACCTCAATAATATTACGGTGAGAACTGAGGTCAGTTCAGTGCAGTGTAGTAGTTAGTGTCGCTGTCTAGCCTCCATCAGGTGGCCAATTGATTACATTACGTTAATACTTGTTCCATAGGTCATGAATACAACATTCCCTAATGATGTGAAACGTGTCAGTTTAAGTTTTCATTATATAATTTTTTATTTTATTTATTTATTTATTTATTTTTTGCAGTTACTACTTCGTATCTAAAAATTCATCTATTAGGTAGAAGGCATTGTCTTTCAAAAATTCTTTTAATTCGATTTTAAATGTTGGTTGTGTTATGCTGAAGCCAAGGTAGCCCCTGAGGGCCGGCAACCCACATTACACCACAGAGAGCGGAACTGTCTATGTCCAAGGCGTATCAAAAGCACTATGGTAAACACCGGCTATTTACATACAAGATAATGGAAACAGACATTCCGAGCACTACTTCCTGCAGGGGGAGCTCGAGCCACGGCCTGCAGGAAGTATCACTACACCAAAACCTGATTGGCTGGAGACAGCTCTTTAGGGACTGGAACCAGCCCCAAAGTTCAGTTCAGTCCTGATGCCGACCTCGTGTAACTCGACCGCTGAAGATTACGTCTTCGTCTCTGAATTGGACTCTTACTTGTGTGTGTGTGTGTGTGTGTGTGTGTGTGTGTGTGTGTGTGTGTGTGTGTGTTTGTTACTATGAACCTTTGTGGAAAATTTGAAGCGAACTTTTGTTTTCCTCAAGTAGGAGACTTTACTGGCATCGTTATTGTTACCTTTTCGTTTGTTATTCAGTCATCAAACTTGTGAACTTACCTCAATAAAAGTTGTGTTTGTCAAAAACTGAGAACTGTCATCACAACAGTTAGCTATCTGTCAGACTTTTAATGCTATTTGACAAAAGACAAAAAGTTTTTTGTGGTAGCATAATTCACCCCTTTCTTTGCCAAAGTCGGATTTAACCCAAAATAGTGAAGTTCATGCTTTCTTCTATTGTTGTAGAATACCTGACCACTAACGGTTGTTATTTTGTGATTATAACTCCTGGTTGGTTCTTGAAATCCATACATATAAAAATGCCTAAACGTATATATGTATGTACGTTCCACATCTCCTCCTAAGCCACTGAATCGATTTCAAGGAATCTTGGTACACATATCACTTAATGTCTGGAAACAATCGCTGTCGGGGTAAGGACCACCTACCATTAAAAATGGTCGGGATGTGGGTGAAAAAACTGTGTACCCACGACGCGTGAGTTCCTGTATTTTAATTATCCAGCATTTGTGAATGAATGACTTGCAGCAAAGTTTCCACATAATTTCAAATCTTTACGAAACTTTTTCTCGCTGACAATCCCGACAAAATGATGAAAAGAAAAAAGATTATCGCCTACTACATTTTAGCTGTTCATCCAGAAAACTACCTTATGTAGCATGACATTTTAATTTATTACTTTATTTCTAACTGTACTTGTGACATATTTTGCAGGCAATATTAACATATACCAATTGATGACACTGCAAAATAATATTACTGCACAGCACCTAGTTGCGATACGTCATAAGCATTGAACTGCAGGAAAATAGAAACTGCAGGGCGAAACTCGCAATAATTACAGGTGAAATGCGTGTGCAAATACTTGTGATATATGTGAAATATACCTGACATGTGCGTATGCGGGAAAAGCCATACGTAAAAAGCTAATCCTGCACTTCTGGAACGATTTCAACGAAACGGGGTACACATATCACTTAGTGTCTAGGAAGAAATACTGTAGGGGTAATAATAATGGGATGGCGTTATAACGTGGAAGGAGAAAGGGGTGGAGGAGATGGACAGAGAGCGAGGAGAAGGGGTGGACAAACGGTTCAAATGGCTCTGAGCACTATGGGACTTAACATCTGAGGTCATCAGTCCCCTAGACTTAGAATACTTAAACCTAACTAACCTAAGGACATCACACACATCCATACCCGAGGCATGATTCGAACCTGCGGCCGTAGCAGCCGCATGGTTCCGGACTGAAGCGCCTAAAACAGCTCTACAACAGTGGCCGGCCAGGAGATGGACAAAGAGAGGGGGAAGAAAGAGATGAAATTAGACGGGAGAGAAGGAGACGGACAAGGGGGAAGGACCAGATGGACAGAACGGAGCGGACAGGAGGAAATTGACGGAGAGCTGGGGACAGGAGATGGACAATGAGTGGGGAGGGGAGGGGGAGGGGGGGAACAAGGTGAACAGAGAGACGGTGCGGACGAAATGGACTAGTAGAAAATTGGAATAAATACATAGCCAGACAACGTCTGATATTCAGCTACTTGTATATTCCGGGTTTTTCGATGCTTGTATAAATACTGGCATTCTGAAATATTTGACGTTTTTTAGAAATAACTGACCTCTCCGAGTAGGAGATCAGTTCTATTCTGGCTGTTCACTGGTGTCAGAAACGAGCATGTTTCCAGTTCTAAGTGTTGTATTTCATTCACGACCTTGCCTTCAGATTTGGACTTGATTGTGGTTTCGACATGACAATATTAACAAACTGAACTGTGTCTCTGATGTAGCAACAGGTTCACTGACAGAACGTGTTTAGATGTTTGTCGGGCGTTCGGTAGCAACCACGTTGACCGTTTGGGAAAGATAAATGAAATTTTTTATCCTAACGTAATTACAAAAAGTACACCAAAGTAGCATGTCTATGCATGTAAAAGATATGCCTTTGCAAAATCGGATGGTTCTTCCGAAAATAATGTCTTAGTCCTAAGCGTAACTTAAAAGTACATCCAAAGTTTTTGTCAGCATGCGTGTAGTAGGTACAGCCTTGCGGAATTGGATGAAGCTTTTTGAAGGATCCTGTACAGAAGAAATACTGCTGGCTTTGTCTTCTTCCGCTTAATCGCGAGTCGTTCTTAGGTAGCAGTGCCCAGAAAGATTCACAATATCTTCCATAAGTCCGAAAATTTCCATTTTCAATTTTTTTCAAACCCAGCTGCGTTATGTCATAGGCGATGGAGTAAGGAGGGAATTAATTCGTGGAATATAATGTAATAAAGTAGGGCAGCTATATTCTTTGCTCTACACCATTGTCTACGATCACAGGAGGAAGAAATAACAGTAAATAAACTGTGTAGCCCATATTTGGAACAATCGCCCTCTCCCAAATGCCGGCCGGTGTGGCCGTGCGGTTCTAGGCGCTTCAGTCTGGAACCGCGTGACCGCTACGGTAACAGGTTCGAATCCTTCCTCGGGCATGGATGTGTGTGATGTCCTTAGGTTAGTTAGGTTTAATTAGTTCTAAGTTCTAGGCGACTGATGACCTCAGAAATTAAGTCGCATAGTGCTCAGAGCCATTTGAACCATTTTGATCTCCCAAATGTCAAGCCCCCCCCCCCCCCCACATACACACACCTACCCTCCTCCGTGTGACAACAGCCAGTCAGAGCGGACCATTTTATGAGTGGGAAACTGTTGTTCTCGTTCTAGTGCGTAGTAGCCGTCTTTACTTAAGCTGTCCTTGACTGAATCATTAATAAGTGATTCCACCGTTACCAACAAATGAACATCCATCCTGCAAGTTCTGAGTCTGCCCTGTCTCCAAAAATGCCAGTTGCCCTCCTTCAGTAAATGATGTCATGACACCATTCACGCCGGCCGGGGTGGCCGAGCGGTTCTAGGCGCTACAGTCTGGAACCGCGCGACCGCTACGGTCACAGGTTCGGATCCTGCCTCGGGCATGGGAGTGTGTGATGTCCATAGGTTAGTTAGGTTTAAGTAGTTCTAGGGGACTGATGACCTCAGAAGTTAAGTCCCATAGTGCTCAGAGAGATTTGAACCATTTTTGACCATCATTCACCCGATTTGTTCCTCCCAATTTTCTTTCACTCACACACCATCAGCCGCCATCTTGCTCTCAAAGATGCAGTTGTCTGCTACGTACCGATGATGCATGTGAATAGCACAGTCGCAGGTTTGTATAGCCAGGGTGGCAACAAGTTACTCAACTCTTAGATCAAATGTTTCATATTCTTCTGAGATATCGGTAAGGCGTTTCATACGTTATACACGTGAGGAATTCCATAAAAATTACGAAACCATACTGATAATTAATGAAATTAACTGCCCGAAAAATAAACGTATGCATTACAGCAGACAAAATTAAACTTTCCTCTGTAGAATTTAGATTTCATCCTCTTCCAAGCGCAAAACTCCCTGTTGAATTGATATCCAGCGACCTTGGTGGCCAATGAATATGACAGGCGCCGTCGACCCAGCGTTGTGGGAACGACGAGCAGAACGTGAGAACGTGCGGAAAATCCTCAATGGGTTCATAACGTAGTCAGTTCAACGACCAAAGGAACCTCCTGTTCTTCTCATTTTGTAGAAATTCTCTGTACGTGTGTACATTTAAGACAACATACCTGCTTAACTAACGACGGATCATGATATAGAAGACGTATATACACATTGGTTTGTTATATTTTATGCCTTAGCGATAAGCTTCCCCTGTTATTGAAGCCATTACGAGCGGAGACAGCATCAACAATAAACAATGTGAATGTACTTAAGCTGTAATCGCAAATTAGCCATCAACGCATTTCTACTTGTAGATATTTATCAACTGCGTCAAGGTGTTGGGCTTGATGTTAAAAACGATATAAATCATTTGGACGAACGGTTATCTTTATTTTGATAAGTGATTCATTCACAGATGTTGAAATTATTCCCTTAGTTGCTGGAAAACTATGCTATGCAACTGGAGTACTAGACTACGTCAGCTACAGCTACGTTCTGTTAAAGAATATTTGTAAGAGGAATTTGTTTAAAGCAAGAGTAAATACTCTCAAATTAGGTAATCTGCTGTTTCGAAACTGTTACTATTCACACACCGTATGACAATTAGAAGGTTCATAAACAAAAGCAATTTCTTGTTGTTTGATTATTGTGCCTTTACTTAGTAGAATAACGATAGTTTATGAACGAAAACACATACGTGTGCATCTTCTACGATATTTATTCATCGTTTCAACCAACTTGCGGGATAGGACTCAGTAACTCATTATCATCGTCAAAGATACAACTGTAGACCGACTTAACCCTAAAGTCTAGTAATTCACGACCGTACTGTCGAAGACGCCTTTTATTCTGTGACTTTCATGTGTGACATCTTCCGAAATTAATCATTAATCTTTGGCGTTAGGTTTGGGTGAAGATGGTCTAGCACGCTGCAAACCGCTTGTCAAATTAATATTGTAGAGCGTCAACATTTTATGTTTTCGTTGACAAAAATCAACTCGAAGTATTAAATTTTTATGCTGCAGCCTTTCACATACTTTTGCTAGTAGAGTCAGTCATCTTGGAAGACTGTCTTGTTTGACATACTGAGTGATCATCATCTCCTTGAAATTTGATGGCGGGGGGGGGGGGGGGGTATAGAAATGTTTGTAACTTCCGTGATTTAATTTTTGACAACATAATAAAAAAGTTCGTATGAACATGGTTCAAAAATCCTTCGTTAGAGATTTATAAAAGGTTGTATAATTAATCGCAAATGAGTATTTTTAATCACTTTCTAGGTTACTGCTTGCCATGGTATCTGTTTTGCTTTGATTGTCATTTGTTCTGTTGAAGAGTAGCTTCCATGACAACGATGTATTCAGTGTCTGAAACGACAGATACGCACTACATGTACGCCCTAGCAGATGGGAATGCTGACGCAGCACGTCAATTTTGCACTGAACGTTACCCTGGGAGGCAGTTATGTGCATGAACGTTCGTACGATTCCTCTAACGCTTGCGAGAGACTGGCTCATTTTAGTATAGAGTTACGGAGGGTGGTAGGCGACGAGATGTACGAACTCCTAAGCTTGAAGAACGGATTCTTCGTATTGTGGATGAAACTCCATCAACTAGTACAAGAAGAATTACGAGAAGGGAAGGCGTAACCACATGAGGATCTCCAACATTCTGCGTGAGAATCTTGTGTACCAGTATCACCTTAAACGGGTAAAATTGTTAAATGAGGCAGAAATTAAGGATGACTTTCCGACAATGCTTGTTAGGACAGTGTGCTATGTTTCTATAGTTCTTAGTATGTACCTTAATCACTGATGAGGCTGTTTTCACAGATGATGGGATCTTCAGTTAGAACAATCATGACTGGACTTACGAAGACGATCAGGAAGTACGTCAAGACAGACCTCAATAGGGGTCAAGCCTCAACGTGTGGAGTGGAATTGTTCATGACTATCTCGTTGGATCTTACTTCCTTCCACAACGTCTTACTGGACAAATCTACAGTAACTCAGACATGAGTCGCATCATTTATTTGATGATGTGCTACTAGGAGTTATCCAACGAATGTGGTTGATGCACGATGGTGTTCTACCTCACCTTACCCGGATAGTTCACCAATACCTCAATTGATGGATTGGTCGAGGGGGTCCACAGTATAGGTTGTCCGATCGCCAAATTTGAATCCAATGGATTCATTTTTCCTTTTGGTGGGCATTTAAAATCCTTGTTGTATTCGACTCAGGTACCTAATGTCGGTGTTCTGAAGAATCTTGTCCAGAATGGATTTGACCAAATACAGAACACACCACACAATAAAGTGCGGTAAAGTATGGAACGCAGGTTCAGGGTATGAAAATATCGAAGCAGGAGGTGGTCACTTGGAGCAAGTCTTCTATGCAAATGAGTATGTGCTTGGTAAATGTATCATTTTTACATTATGAGAAGTCAGGGCCTCCGCCAACAGTCATTGAACTAAATTGATGGTGAAAGTTCTTTAGAACGGTTGCCTTAACTGCCTTGGCGTTCCAAACATGCTTCCCGTCCAACCCAGACTCTCAACCTGTCACGCGCAAGTACTATCTCTATCAATCAGCCCCACTGCTTGTAGCAATCGCTAAGTCCCCCAGGGACTCTGAAGCTGTGGTGCATCCGCACTGAAAATACCTGGAGCCGTCCTCATTTATATATGTTTATGTAGATATGTATCATTTTTGTATCTTAACAATAAATTCTTTTACTCATGTAAAAGTGTTTGGTAAATGTATATCTTTTGCGCCATGAAGAATAAATCCTTTCACTCCTCCATAACGACAAATTATCAGGCTTCCAATAATGAAATTACCTGTGATTTTGTAGCTTTTTTTACGTTGCAGGTAATAAATACACTACTGGCCATTAAAATTGCTACACCAAGAAGAAATGCAAATGATAAACGGGTATTCAATGGACAAATACATTATACTAGAACTGACATGTGATTACATTTTCACGAAATTTGGGTGCATAGATCCTGGGAAATCAGTACCCAAAACAACCACCTCTGGCCATAATAACGGCCTTGATACGCCTGGGCATTGAGTCAAACAGAGCTTGGATGGCGTGTACAGGTACAGCTGCCCATGCAGCTTCAACACGATACCACAGTTCATTAAGAGTAGTGACTGGCGTATTGTGACTAGCCAGTTGCTCCGCCACCATTGACCAGACGTTTTCTATTGGTGAAAGCTCTGGTGAATGTACTGGCCAGGGCAGCAGTAGAACATTTTCTGTATCCAGAAAGGCCCGTACAAGACCTGCAACATGCGGTCGTGCATTATCCTGCTGAAATGTGGGGTCTCGCAGGGATCGAATGAAGGGTAGAGCCACGGGTCGTAACACATCTGAAATGTAACGTCCGCTGTTCAAAGTGCCGTCAGTGCGAACAAGAGGTAACCGAGACATGTAACCAATGGCACCCCATACCATCACGACGGGTGATACGCCAGTATGGCGATGACGAATACACGCATCCAATGTGCGTTCATCGCGATGTCGCCATACACAGATGCGACCATCATGATGCTGTAAACAGATCCTGGATTCATCCGAAAAAGTGACGTTTTTCCATTTGTGCACCCAGGTTCGCCGTTGAGTACACCATCACAGGCGCTCTTGTCTGTGATGCAGCATCAAGGGTAACCGCAGCCATGGTCTCCGAGTTGATAGTCCATGCTGCTGTAAACGTCGTCGAACTGTTCGTGCAGATGGTTGTTGTTTTGAAAACGTCCCCATCTGTTCACTCAGGGATCGAGACGTTTCTGCACGATCCGTTACAGCCATGCGGATAAGATGCCTCTTGCCTGTCATCTCGACTGCTAGTGATACGAGGCCGTTGGGATCCAGCACGGCGTTCCGTATTACCCTCCTGAACCCACTGATTCTATATTCTGCTAACAGTCATTGGATCTCGACCAATGCGAGTAGCAATGTCGCGATACGATAAACCGCAATCGCGATAGGCTACAAATGGTTCAAATGGCTCTGAGCACTATGGGACTCAACTTCTGAGGTCATTAGTCCCCTAGAACTTAGAACTAGTTAAACCTAACTAACTTAAGGACATCACAAACATCCATGCCCGAGGCCGGATTCGAACCTGCTACCGTAGCGGTCTTGCGGTTCCAGACTGCAGCGCCTTTAACCGCACGGCCACTTCGGCCGGCGCGCGATAGGCTACAATTCGACCTTTATCAAAGTCGGAAACGTGATGGTACGCATTTCTCCTCTTTACACGAGGCATCACAACAACATTTCACCAGGCAACGCCGGTCAACTGCTGTTTGTGTATGAGAAATCGGTTGGAAACTTTCCTCATGTCAGCACGTTGTAGGTGTCGCCACCGGCGCCAACCTTGTGTGAATGCTCTGAAAAGCTAATGATTTGTACATAACAGCATCTTCTTCCTGTCGGTTAAATTTCGCGTCCGTAGCACGTGATCTTCGTGGTGTAGCAATTTTAATGGCCATTAGTGTACTACTATTGTAAACAATAATCAGTTTTTATGGTAATACATTTAGAAATCGCTATAATACTGTTTTGAAATTGAGAGTGGATCTTCAAGGTACAAGGTGTAATCTCGCATAAATTAAACTGGAATGTACTTTACTAGTGACTGTGGGTTCATCTGAGTTAGCGCAATCTGGATTATATCAGACGGTTTGGATGAGAGAAGGTCAAACTGAAGAACATAGAATTTTCGCCTGCCATACTTCTGCGTTTCTGAGTTCCTGGATTAAAACTTGAGTGGATTCAGATGTAAAATAATATTCCACTTAAACTTACTTTGGCTATGTTATCGAGGTATCAATTAGTTACACGAGTCTGTTCACTTACTATCACGACATGATACTGATCAATTCATATGGTGATTATCCAAACGCATGTTATCAGTTTGTTCATTTATATTTTGTAAAGGTGAGACACTGCATGATTCATAAATTTGTGTCAATCAGACGCACCCAAATGAATTTTCTTTTTATATTTTATTTAAACATCAAAACTAGACTGAGTTACTTGCCTGAAGTTTTGAAAGATTTGAAATAATTATATTAAAATTCAAAATGTATTTCTTTAAACCGATCGTTCAAATGGTTCAAATGGCTCTGAGCACTATGGGACTTAACAGCTGTGGTCATCAGTCCCCTAGAACTTAGAACTACTTAAACCTAACTAACCTAAGGACATCACACACATCCATGCCCGAGGCAGGATTCGAAACTGCGACCGTAGCAGTCGCGCGGTTCCGGACTGCGCGCCTAGAACCGCGAGACCACCGCGGCCGGCAAACCGATCGTGTTGAAGAAATCATTAATAATCTGTACATAATATCTCCGTTCTGCGCGCTGTCTTTGTCGAAGAAGCATTTCTGCACAACAGTTGTCATAAGATGGATTTCGTGCCATTGAAATGAATCCGAGAGTTCTTAGCAAGTGACTGGAAGAAATGTATGTATACCGTCGTTACAATATTTAGGTTTGATAAAATTCCAAACAACGATAAAAGCATCAATTAATTCTGATCTACCAAACCAGATAATACCATTTCAGTAGTAAATAAAACATGTGGAATTGAAAATGGTTCAAATGGCTCTGAGCACTATGGGACTTAACTTCTGAGGTCATCAGTCCCCTAGAATTTAGAACTATTTAAACCTAACTAACCTAAGGACATCACACACATCCATGCCCGAGGCAGGATTCGAACCTGCGACTGTAGCGGTCGCGCTGTTCCAGACTGTAGCGCCTAGAACCGCTCGGCCACTCCGGCCGGCTGTGGAATTGAAGATTATCGGATAGCATTGATAAGAAAAACTTAAAATTTGTTGTAATGCTTGCTCCCGAATATTATATACTAAGAGTAAATTTGATTCAGTATTATTTGAATCGAATGCACAAACGAATTTTACCTTTCTTGATCTGAGCACTGGTTGGTCTGAGCACTGCCCAACATGTTTTTACATTGCACGAAATGACGCAACCGTTTCTGACTACTTTTTTTTCTTCGCTGTCTAAGGTCTCTATTTACTTGCGTGGCCCTAATCTACGCCATTTATCCAACAAGGGGAAGTTGACCTACAGTTTAACGAGAAATCCGCACCACGTATCGTTTCTGGCGACTGCTCGCATTTCTGAGAGGCGAAAACTTGATTAGAGGAAGATTGAATATTTTCGTGGTCCAACCGGGATTCGATTTCGGTTTCCAGACACGCTGTTTACGACTAGACCACCAGGCCCGACAGTGCTGTACTGGTGCCGCTGATACGACGAGGTCGCCCAGTCGTTTGACGTCACCAGCGCGATTCTGAGCTTTCGCTATTCCGCTGCATTCCATTACTCTCCCGATGCCGCCGTCGATTATTCTGAGAACTTCCCATGCGCCAGTACCAAAGCCAGTTCGCCGAAATATTAATTTTTCTTTTTTGTCGTCCTTGAAATCTCCCACGGGCTCGGAAAACTTGGCAGACACGCATGCTGCTTACTTTATTCTTGGCCGTTGCAGCGATACGTTGATACGTTCCCACTGCGTTACTAGGTATTTTCCGATCCTTGTCGCGACCTGTTTTGTAGGACGGCCGATGCCGCCGGTCGACCTCGATGCTGTGACGTAAGCAATGGCCTAAAGTGCTTTATTGGCTGTAGGTTTAGCAGTTCTTTTTTCGAACCTGAATTTGTGTACTTAACTCTGCTCTTGTAACGACAGGAATTCAGCAACGACTTACTACTTTTCACATGCAGGAATCGAAAAATTGCGCGTTCTTGAGAATGGCTCTGAGCACTATGGGACTTAACATCTGTGATCATCAGTCCCCTAGAACTTAGAACTACTTAAACCTAACTAACCTAAGGACATCACACACATCCATGCCAGAGGCAGGATTCGAACCTGCGACCGTAGTAGTCGCGCGGTTCCGGAATGAGCGCCTAGAACCGCTAGACCACCGCGGCCGCGCGTTCTTGAGAAGAGTGAGGAGGGGGGGGGGGGGGGGGGTGAAGGTAGGAAGGGTTTCAGGCGGATCGACAGACTGTCAGGTAACAATTACAAATTAACAATTGCTGCAACGTAAGGCGTTTGGTACATCAGGTTCATTTCTGTTTAACAGCATGGCAAAGAGAATCGTTTCTACTTCCGAATAAAAATTGGCCAACTTCGACTAGGACCCCGTAAGAACTTAATAACATATATAGACAGTTCATCCATTCCGGGAACCTCGAAGATTTTGCCTTGCTATCGACATACTGGCAAGATGTTGGTCCCAGGAATTCCGAGAATTTCGAGAAATTTTTAATTTTTAAGTTGGGTAAAAAATGACAAAACTAATATTTTTCGATCGATATAATTACAAATTACGAATTTTCGGATTTTTTTTTGGTTGTACAGTGAAACCTTACTTCTTGCCAAATTTTTTGATTGTAGTTCAACGGGAATTATTCTACACATTTTCATAATGAGTTTGTGAGGGTTAAAACATGTCACAAATGGCCATATCTTTTGGTTGCACTGACTTAGAAGCTTATATTCATTACACTGACGAGGACCATAAGTTTCAGATTCAGCCTGAAAAGTCTACCCGTTCTTGAGAAGAGAGAGGGGGGGGGGGGGGGTGTGAAGGGAGGAAGGGTTTCAGGCGGACTGACAGACGGTCAGATAACAAATGACAAAAATCTTTTTTTCGTGTGACTTAATTACAGATTCACAATTGTCGGATTGTCTTGCTTTACTTGCGCATTGAAGCCTTGCTTCTTGCCAAATATCATGAATCTAGACCAACGGGAATTACCCTACAGATTTCGATGAGTGAATTTGCGAATTTTAAAATACGTGCCATAAACAGCCGAATCTTTTAAGTTCACTGATTTAGAAGCTATCGTTCTTTATGCCGCTAAAGGAACACATACCTTAGTATGTGACATAAATTTCAACTTCATACGTCTGCCCGTTCCTGAGTAAAACGGGGCCTTAACAGTCAAGCGGATAGACAGTCTGTCTGATAACGAATGACGAAAAACTTTTTTTCTTATGATATAATTATAAATTAACCGTTTTCCGATTTTTTCCTGTACCTGTACTGTAAAATCTTTCTTCTTGTGAAATTTCAAGATTACATGGCAAGGGGGAGTACCCTGTAGTTCTGATGTGAGTTTTCGAGTATCAAAGTATGTGACATATATGGCGGTATCTGCTGATTGCATTGGCTTAGAAGCTTCAATTTTTTTTACACGGCTAAGGGATTATAGATTTTAGGATGTGATAAATTTGAACTTCATACGTCTACCTGTTCTTGAGAAAAAGTGTCTTTAACAGTAGGACGGACAGACAGACAGACGGACAAGAAGGTGATCCGTTTTTACCTATTAAGGTATGGAATCGTAACAATGTAGGATGAAAGTACAAGGAGGTCTTATTACACAGTTACTTTTCCAAGCAACTAGCTGCCACGCTCTCTTACTACTATATAATATATTCAGCTATTAACTAACTGTCGAAAACGGGCTTGCCGCAGTGGATACACCGGTTCCCGTGAGATCACCGAAGTTAAGCGCTGTCGGGCGTGATCGGCACTTGGATGGGTGACTATCCGGGCCGCCATGCGCTGTTGCCATTTTTCGGGGTGCACTCAGCCTCGTGATGCCAACTGAGGAGCTACTCGACCGAATAGTAGCGGCTCCGGTCAAAGAAAACCATCATAACGACCGGGAGAGCGGTGTGCTGACCCAACGTCCCTCCTATCCGCATCCTCTTTGAGGATGACACGGCGGTCGGATGGCCCGGTAGGCCACTCGTGGCCTGAAGACGGAATGAGTGCTTATTAACTAACTGTCAATCTGCAGCGAAACGTATGCTGAATATTGAATTAAAGCTGACTATGAGCCATCCCGGAGTGAATGAGTCCACGAACTATCTTCTTAGTAACAAAGCAAAACGGATTCCAGAGAACTTTGAAGATTGACGAAAATAAAATTTTGTCTTCACGAAAGCACAACACAGACAAAAACGACGATAATAAATGCAATAATGGTTTTCGGCATTCACATTTCTAACCAGTCGCTGCAGAAAGCCACAAACCCACTACGAAATTTAAAAAATATACAAATTAAATTAAATAACTTACCAAATTATGTTTTTCTAAGTTGGAAATGGCGGAAAACATGTCGCACATGATTTTATTCAAAAACGTCACGTAACATCCTTTACCCTTAAAAGCTTTTTATTTGAGCCGGCCAATGTGGCCGAGCGGTTCTAGGCGCTTCATTCCGGAACCGCGCTGCTGATACGGTCGCAGTTTCTAATCCTGCTTCGGGCATGGATATGTGTGATGTCCTTAGGTTAGTTAGGTTTAATTAGTCCTAAGTCTAGGGGACTGATGACTTCAGTTGTTAAGTCCCATAGTGCTTAGAGCCATTTGAACCATTTTTTATTTGAGCTCTTTGAGTTTAAAAGGAGAAGGCGCGCGAATGGCACACATTCTGAAACTTCCTGGCAGATTTAAACTGTGTGCCGGACCGAAACTCGAACTCGGGACCTTTGCCTTTCGCGGGCAATCACTGTCGGAAGTAAAGCTGTGAGGAGGGGGCGTGAGTCGTGCTTGGGTCGGTCAGTTGGTAGAGCGCTTGCCCGCGCAAAGCAAAGGTCCCGAGTTCGAGTCTCGATCCGTCACACAGTTTTAATCTGCCAGGAAGTTTCATACCAGCGCACACTCCGCTACAGAGTGAAAATCTGATTCTGGTATACATTCTGTTACATGAAAATTACAGAGTATGAGAAACTTCAAGATCGTTATGAGGTGTATGTCACCAGCGATTTGGCAGCACGAAAGACAGTACTCGCTGCAAATCAACAGGAACGTGTGAGAATGCTTCTTTTTTTAGTTTTGTTGCTTGTCACAATAGCGATAAAATTTGCTTCATTCTCTATAACCAGTTTTAAAAGGAAACATTAATCCTAGCAGTTAATGCGGAAGTTGATAAAATGACAAATATAGTCCTCACATACAAAGTTGCAGGCGACCATGTTGTTCACGCCCAATAGGTTAGCTGCTTCACAGAAGCATACGTTACACGTGGATATAACAGATGAAGGGGGACAACCACACCAATAGTGACGCTTAACCATTTGTTGCGTTGAATGCAATTATTTTATTTCCGTCTAGTTTACAAATGATCGGAAGAACACAGGGCGATTACTACCTCTCACATCGACACCATAGGTAATTTAGAAAGTTAAGGAGAAATCATATTTAACCGTTATACGCGTTGCAGTACACATCAATACTGAATAGTTATAAATTATGGTGAAATGAATATGTATGCTGAACAATTGAATCAAGTGCGCCGGCCGTTGTGGCCGAGCGGTTCTAGGTGTTTCAGTCTGAAACCATGCGACCGCTACGGTCGCAGGTTCGAATCTTGCCTCGGGCATGGATGTGTGTGATGTCCTTAGGTAGGTGAGTGAATTTGCGAATTTTAAAATACGTGCCATAAACAGCCGAATCTTTTAAGTTCACTGATTTAGAAGCTATCGTTCTTTATGCCGCTAAGGGAACACATACCTTAGTATGTGACATAAATTTCAACTTCATACGTCTGCCCGTTCCTGAGTAAAACGGGGCCTTAACAGTCAAGCGGATAGACAGTCTGTCTGATAACGAATGACGAAAAACTTTTTTTCTTATGATATAATTATAAATTAACCGTTTTCCGATTTTTTCCTGTACCTGTACTGTAAAATCTTTCTTCTTGTGAAATTTCAAGATTACATGGCAAGGGGGAGTACCCTGTAGTTCTGATGTGAGTTTTCGAGTATCAAAGTATGTGACGGAATTCGACAAAAAATTGCACCTCATTTAGCAAAAAAATAAATAACACCAACATTGGCAAAAAAGACACCGACTTCGGCAAAAACTTGTACTGAATATGGCAAAAAAATAACAAATTTGGCAACAATACAACTAATTTGGAAAAATACACACCGAATTCGGCAAAAATAAATATTAAATGTGACAAGATACACACAAAATGTGGCAACAGTACACAAAGAATCTGGGTAAAATACACACTGAATCTGGAAAAAACACACAGAATCTGCCAAAAGAATCTCTCCCTACTGATAACATATTAGCTCATGGCTTGCGTCCTCGGGAGCAATGTCCAGCGGAAACCCTTACCATTTCGGTACGCCAAGGGCTAGGTTCCCATTCTGTGTCAAAATGAACTCACGTGGGTGAGACTGAGGCCTAACGTGAGCTGGATGAATTAAATGACCTAATAATGAGGCCGTAACATATAAAATCTGCTCTTTTATTACCTCGATCCTGGAAGAGTGAGGTAAGCAATCTTCCACTACATCGGGTCCCGATGTCAATACAACTCCTTTACTGAAAAAGATGACATCATCGTTTCTTTCTGTCTGAGCAGGTGGGGTGAGTCTTCTTTCTAAAGAAGGTAGACACAAAAAGATACATCGAATGGCCGTGGAGGCGCTTTCGTAAAGGCATCTCACACCATTTCTCTTTGACGGAGATCCCCTCAGCACAGTTTCAAGGTGTTACGGAGTGCCGAAGAAAGACACAGCTTCTGAAATGGACTGCCACCGTCTTAGTTAATCTCTTAAATACTAGAAAGCGTCAAGATAACTGTATGGATCCTGTGGTATGTCTCCCCAGTTCTTCATCTCCGTACGGATATGTCTTGTCGAATTATAATCCTTTCAATTGCCATGAAATCAGCCTATCAATTTATATGAATTGTTAAATAACAGAAAATCAGTTTGGATTCCAGAAGAAAATGGAACTACATACGTTATATGTCATTCGTACAGTGAAACTGGTAACGGAAAATCTCGAGAGAACAAACAAAATAGATATGGACAACGGTTTTGAGCGAGTACCGAGAACGACAATGTGACTAACTACGTTTGCATAACATGTTATAGCTTACATATTCAGTTTATCATGGACGTGTGTCACAAGCGTTTTCAACATAAATTTCGCTTGCTCTCTCCAGATTGTAGTTCCCTTTCCTTCTGTAAAGCCAAACTGATTTTCTGTTAGTTAATGATTCATAGAAATTGATAGGCTAGTTTGACGGCAATTGAAAGGATGATAATTCGACCAGACATATCGGTGCCGTCCTGAGGAACTGGACAGACATATTACAGATTTTTTAGTTATCTTCTCGCTTTCTAGTTTTTAAGAGATTACGTAAGATGGTGGCACTCCATTTCAAAAGAGTCGTCTTTCTTTGGAGCTCGAGAACACCACAAAAGTGCCTTTGCGCGGAGGGGTCTCCTTTAAGTATAAATGGTAACCTCCGAATTCAGGCTGAGATAGTATGGTCAAGTAACACGAAGACCTGAAGAAGTGCCTTTCCTTGTTTACAGAGAGGATAGGGAGACGGAAAGCTCAAACCATCTGGTTGACGAATATCAAAAGTAATATGAAGAAGCTAACCGTAAGTGAAGGTAACACTTACCAGAAAGAAATATGGGGTCGCATGATTAAGAAAACAGACCCCGAGTAGCGGGAAAAGGCGAGGAGAAAGACAGAAGAGATTAATTAAACACTTAATGAAAATCATAATACAAGTGATCTTTTCCAAACTCGCTCCTCATTCACTCCTTACAATTGTAATTAGTCTACGTGTTTTGTTTTCTACATTTCCAGGTAAATGAGAATTCACAAATTCACGGCCAGAGCATGCAAGTTTAAATGTAAAATAAACATCATGAAAGAGAAGGAAGGAAGGAAGACGCGAGATCACGACAGTTTTAGGACGTCCTAGAAATATTTGTTAAGGTGTCAGAAAAAGAACTGCTCTGAAGTATCTATCAAGATGATGTGGCAGATATCCGGAAGGCGAATTCTCGAGAAAATTCAGACTATCACTGAAAACAGATCCTCGGCACAGAGAGTATTTTAAGAGTAAGTTAAAAGAGATGATGTAGGATGAGGTGTATATACAAAAAGATGCTAAGGTCAGATTCATCTCATTCCATAGTACATTTGTCTAAATATTTGAAAGTAGCTTTTCTAAAACTTTATCTACAAAATACGTCAAAAAGCCAATTAAGCATAGAGAATTAACGGAATTCAAATCTCATGTAAGAGACAGAGGGAAATTTGCATAAAGGGAAGGATAAGGCAAGATCAGACATTACTTGCACAACACAAAAAATACTGTAATATCTTAAGGAAAGTCATTAAAACGTCCAGAAATATGTCTGTCCACACAGAAATTAATAATGCGTATAACAAGAACAAAACTATATACGATATTGTCAAACGGAACATAGGACAACCAGTCAGCTTACGAGGTATCTACATCTACATACATACTCCGCAAGCCACCTGACGGTGTGTGGCGGAGGGTACTTTGAGTACCTCTATCGATTCTCCCTTCTATTCCAGTCTCGTATTGTTCGTGGAAAGAAAGAGAGTCGGTATGCATCTGTGTGGGCTCTAATCTCTCTGATTTTATCCTCATGGTCTCTTCGCGAGATATACGTAGGAGGTAGCAATATACTTCTTGAGTCCTCGGTGAAGGTATGTTGTCGAAACTTCAACAAAAGTCCGTACCGAGCTACTGAGCGTCTCTCTGCAGAGTCTTCCACTGGAATTTATCCATCATCTCCATAACGCTTTCGCGATTACTAAATGATCCTGTACAGAAGCGCGCTGCTCTTCGTTGGATCTTCCTTTTTCTCTTCTATCAACCCTATCTGGTACGGATCCCACACTTGTGAGCAATATTCAAGCAGTGGGCGAACAAGTGTACTGTAACCTACTTCCTTTGTTTTCGAACTGCATTTCCTTAGGATTCTTCCAATGGATCTCAGTCTGGCATCTGATTTACCGACGATTACTTTTATATGGTCATTCTATTTTAAATTACTCCTAATGCCTACTCCCAGATAATTTATGGAATTAACTGCTTCCAGTTGCTGACCTGCTGTATTGTAGCTAAATGATAAAGGATCTTTCTTTCTATGTATTCGCAGCACATTACACTTGTCTACATTGAGATTCAATTGCCATTCCCTGCACCATGCGTCAATTCTTTGCAGATCCTCCTGCATTTCAGTACAATTTTCCATTGTTACAACCTCTCGATATACTACAGCATCATCCGCAAAAAGCCTCAGTGAACTTCCGATGTTATCCACAAGGTCATTTATGTATATTGTGAATAGCAACGGTCCTACGACACTCCCCTGAAATCACTCTAACTTCTGAAGACTTCTCTCCATTGAGAATGACATGCTGCGTTCTGTTATCTAGGAACTCTTCAATCCAATCACACAATTGGTCTGATAGTCCATATGCTCTTACTTTGTTCATTAAACGACTATGGGGAACTGTATCAAACGCCTTGCGGAAGTCGAGAAACACGGCATCTACCTGGGAACCCGTGTCTATGGCCCTCTGAGTCTCGTGGACGAATAGCGCGAGCTGGGTCTCACACGATCGTTTTTTTTCGAAACCCATGCTGATTCCTACGGAGTAGATTTCTAGTCTCCAGAAAAGTCATTATACTCGAACATAATACGTGTTCCAAAATTCTACAACTGATCGACGTAAGAGATATAGGTCTATAGTTCTGCACATATCATAACAGTTGAACTAAATGACAGTGTTGTGACTGATAATTCAAAAGTTGCGAGTACTTTTAACAATAAATTTATGAATGTAACAACTAAATTAGTAAATCCGTTCTCCTGGAGAATGCCTATTTCACGGACTAATTTCTGTTTAAAAAGTGGTAGTCTGAAAAAAAAATAGTTTTTAAGTATAGCTGCATGAGCAGGACTAATAAATGTGTTCATTAATGTTAACACTAATCATGTATACGTATCCCTAAACTGACTCGTTCCGCATAATTTCGATAAAAGAATCGTTCAAATGGCCTATAGAGCACGTAGAGAAGTAAATAACCAGCATGTCAAACGGTAGATGAGTCATCAGAACCAAAATTCCGTTGTATGTAATTTAACATTGCAGTGGTTGTTAAGGAGTTGGCAACCTTTGCGGTCGGTATTACGCAGATGCTAGACGATCCTAAGCTCAGAGTCTTAGACGAGGAACTAATAATTGGAAATGAAAATATAGTTTTTTATTGATGTAAACAACCTACGACTTACATCAACAACTTAGTCTCACAGCAACTGTTCAGAGTAAAAATGGTTCAAATGGCTCTGAGCACTATGGGACTTAACATCTGAGGTCATCAGTCCCCTAGAACTTAGAACTACTTAAACCTAACTAACCTAAGGACATCACACACATCCATGCCCGAGACAGGATTCGAACCTGCGACCGTAGCAGTCGCGCGGTTCCGGACTGAAGCGCCTAGAACCGCTCGGCCACCGCGGCCGGCTGTTCAGAGTAACTTCAACCAGTCACAATGCAAGCATTACAATGTAGTCTCTTCACAAATCTGAATTCTAGGTTCCAAGTCATTTGACACCATTGCATGCAGACTCCGCTAGAGTTCTCCACAGTATGCTGAGGAAAGAGCTATTCGCTAACAAATCGATCGGTGTTTGTAGACGAATTTTTTCACAAACATTCTTCTGTGCGAAAAATTCCTTGTTGAACAATTTAGACAGCAGCTCCCTCTCGCCAACACCGTAGACACATTGTGTATTATTCAGGGTAGCGCCTCAAGCGGCGACGCGGCTGCTGACTAAAGTAACTGGAAATGCTGTGTTTCCAGGTGTGGGCGAAATCGAAGCGCGTCACGCTATTCTTCCAACTGTAACCACAACTGTGGAACATTAGGCTCGACGCATGTGGCGGGCATTAGTTACTAGTCGTTGGCGACATCATTTCGTGTTGGTCAGGTAGCGAAGTAACACTCGACGTGTGCAGGAGATCGGGCCATTCGCTTTCACTGGAGGGGTGAGCCTGTGGCCCAGAGAGCGGACTTCTAAATATGTGACGAGGGCGGGTTTTTCGTAGAACTGTCGCACCGAGTTCTTGAAACGCTCATTGCCATTTCGCGAATCTTTTTAATAGGATACCGGGTAGGTTCTTTCAGCGCACGTTCTGGCTGGTTCAAATGGCTCTGAGCACTATGCGACTTAACTTCTGAGGTCATCAGTCCCCTAGAACTTAGAACTGCTTAAACCTAACTAACCTAAGGACATCACACACACCCATGCCCGAGGCAGGATTGGAACCTGCGACGGTAGCGGTTGCTCGGTTCCAGACTGTAGCGCCTAGAACCGCACGGCCACTCCGGCCGGAAGCGCACGTTCTAAGGTGCGGTTTTGTGCAGACTGCAGCACTGAAATCGACATCCATACTCCGCAAATCATCTTATGGCGTGTGGCGGAAGGTAGTTTGTGTTGTGTTAGCAGAAGAGCCAACACCGTGTAACTAGAGGAGGCCGAAATGCACGCGTTTTAGTTCACGCAGGCTGGCGTGACGAGGGAAGAACTATACTGACGTGAGGTCTGGAACATGACAAGGAATTAGAATTTAGAAAGCGGACGAAATTAGGTGATACTTAACTTTAATCCATTAATGATGAACGTCGCTCTTGACGGTACATGATTCACAATATTATCTGTTCAGATTATGGTAACTGAATATGGCGCCTTGCTCGGTCGTAGCAAATGACGTAGCTGAAGGCTATGCTAAACTGTCGTCTCTGTAAATGAGAACGTATGTAGACAGTCAACCATCGCTAGCAAAGTCGGCTGTACAACTGGGGCGAGTGCTAGGGGGTCTCTCTATACTAGACCTGCCGTGGGGCGGCGCTCGGTCTGCAATCACTGACAGTGGCGACACGCGGGTCCGACGTATACTAACGGACCGCGGCCGATTTAAAGGCTACCACCTAGCAAGTGTGGTGTCTGGCGGTGACACCACATTTTGTGTATGAACCGTGTCGTTTACCGCGGTTCCTGTTTTTCCCTTGGTTTACTCCTGTTTGGAGTTTCCGCGCTTTCCTAGAGGGCGTTGCGGAGCCTCCGCGAGCGTGCTGGTAACGCGCCCGCTGGGAGGAGACTCTGTGTGCCGTGCCCGGGGTGGAGGAGGCATTTGAGACGAGTGTTTGGCCCTGGCCGACCGTTCTGCAGCGGGACGCTCGGTCACTCTGTGCTAAGTCTGGATGGGTCCAAAAACCCGGGGCGTGAGGACACAAGAGGCCGTAAATCTGTGGACAACGTTTGGTTTCCGTTCATCTACACCTACATCTACGTCTACATGGATACTCTGCAAATCACATTTAAGTGCCTGGCAGAGGGTTCATCGAACCACCTTCACAATTCTCTATTATTCCAATCTCGTAAAGCGCGGGAAGAATGAACACCTATATCTTTCCGTACGAGCTCTGATTTCCCTTATTTTATCTTGGTGATCGTTCCACCCTATGTAAGTCGGTGTCAACAAAATATTTTCCTATTCGGAGGAGAAGGTTGGTGATTGGAATTTCGTGAGAAGATTCCGTCGCAACGAAAAACGCCTTTCTTTTAATGGTTCAAATGGCTCTGAGCACTACGGGACTTAACATCTATGGTCATCAGTCCCCTAGAACTTAGAACTACTTAAACCTAACTAACCTAAGGACATCACACAACACCAAGTCATCACGAAGCAGAGAAAATACCTGACCCCGCCGGGAATCGAACCCGGGTTTCTTTTAATGATGTCCATCCCAAATCCAGTATCATTTCTGTGACTCTCTCTCCCATATTTCGCGATAATACAAAACGTGCTGCCTTTCCTTGAACTTTTTCGATGTACTCAGTCAGTCCTATCTGGTAAGGGTCCCACACCGCGCAACAGTATTCTAAAAGTGGATGGACAAGCGCAGTGTAGGCAGTCTCCTTAGTAGGTCTGTTACATTTTCTAAGTGTCCTGCCAGTAAACCGCAGTCTTTGGTTAGCCTTCCCCACAAAATTTTCTGTGTGGTCCTTCCAATTTAAATTGTTCGTAATTGTAATACCTAGGTATTTAGTTGAATTTACGGCTTTTAGATTAGACTGATTTATCGTGTAACCGAAGTTTAACGCATTCCTTTTAGCACTCATGTGGATGACCTCATACTTTTCGTTATTTAAGGTCAACTGCCACTTTTCGCACCATTCTGATATTTCTTCTAAATCGTTTTGCAGTTTGTTTTGATCTTCTGATGTCGATAAACGACAGCTTCCTCTGCAAACAACCGAAGACAGCTGGTCAGATTGTGGCTGGGGAAGCTATGAAGTCCGTCTGTGGCTGCCAATAACCTCCAGAAGGTGGTGTCGTCACTGAAAGAAAAGATTTTTCATCTAGTTAGTGCAACGGTCGTCATCTGGTTGGACCAGTCTCCCGGTGTTGTGGGAGCTATTAATAGCTGTGTGGCAACGTTTCTCTGCTTTGAGTTTGTAATCGGAAATTGCCTTGCGTGTGTGTTACTGCCCCCTTACATGATCGTGCATTTGTACGCTATACAGACTTATTTAAGGCGCGCATCGTAAAGAAAAAAAAAGAAAAATTTTTGGCTGTGGACCTTCTGCAAACCGTTGTTTTCCCATGGACGGCGTAGATCACTGTTTGGATAAGCACGTTGTAAAATATTAAATTAACTTGTGCTGCCTGGCGGAGAGATAGAGCCAATTAATTTTATGGATGTTTGTAATGCGAGATTATGATAATGTTCGCCAATATCTGTTGTGTTTTAGTACGTAGGCATATTTAACTTTAGTCGTCATTGTGTATGAATCCTTTTGTTAAGGAGTTTAGTCCCCGTGGCATTTGAGTGTTCTATTTAATTATACAGGGTGATCAAAAAGTCAGTATAAATTTGAAAACTGAATAAATCACGGAATAATGTAGATAGAGAGGTGCAATTTGACACACATCATTGGAATGACATGGGGTTTTATTAGAACCAAAAAAATACAAAAGTTCAAAAAATGTCCGACAGATGGCGCATCATCTGATCAGAATAGCAATAATTAGCATAACAGTGTAAGACAAAGCAAAGATGATGTTCTTTACAGGAAATGTTCAATATGTCCACCATCATTCCTCAACAATAGCTGTAGTCGAGGAATAATGTTGTGAACAGCACTGTAAAGCATCTCCGGAGTTATGGTGAGGCATTGGCGTCAGATTTTTCTTTCAGCATCCCTAGAGATGTCGGTCGATCACGATACACTTGCGACTTCAGGTAACCCCAAAGCCAATAATCGCAGGGACTGAGGTCTGGGGACCTGGGAGGCCAAGCATGACGAAAGGGGCGGCTGAGCACAGGATCATCACCAAACGACGCGCGCAAGAGATCTTTCACGCGTCTAGCAATATGGGGTGGAGCACCATCCTGCATAAACATCGTACGTTCCAACAGGTGTTTATCAGCCAGGCTTGGGATGGTGCGAATCTGTAACATACTGGCGTACCTCTCACCCGTCACAGTAGCAGTTCTGCTGTCCAGCGTGATCTGTCCGATATTTTGTGAACTTCGTTTTTTTTTTTTTTTGTTCTCATAAAACCCCATGTCATTCCAAGAAATTGTGTCAATTTTTACCTCTCTATCTACATTATTCCGTGGTTTATTAAGTTTTCAAATTTATACTGACTTATTGATCACCCGGTATTTAAGGTAGTGCTAGAGTTTCTATTTGGTAATCCGCTAGCCACGACTGATGTCGGTTGCTCGGTCTGTGTGAGATGTTGGGCCTGTTGGGTAGAGACCGTTGTTCATTTGCTCTCCTCAGCTCCGAAGTCCCGTGTTGATATTACAGCGGTAGTTCTGCTGCAATCTCATTTGCAGAAGTTATCAGTTTGTAACCTCCCCCTCACTTATCGACCTTAATGACAGTGAAAAATTAAACCGCGTGTACCTAATGGAAATTTGGGAAAAGCAATCGTCACCGAAGTTAATCTGTCGGTAAAGAGGGAGGAAAGGGTTATATCTAAATGAAAGGAAAAATGCAAATGAAACTGGTGGAAATTAATTTTGAAAAGGGGTAAAGTTAATAAAGAAAGTAAATGTGCGGCCGTTACGTTAACAATTAACTAGCGGTAATTAGATATTTGAGATTTGGGGGAAATTACTGTCGCCAGTTCAAAAAATGGCTCTGAGCACTATGGGACTTAACATCTGAGGTCATCAGTCCCCTAGAACTTAGAGCTACTTAAACCTAACTAACCTAAGGACATCACACACATCCATGCCCGAGGCAGGATTAGAACCTGCGACCGTAGCAGTCGCGCGGTTCCGGACTGAGCGCCTAGAACCACTCGGCCACCGTGGCCGGCACGGTCGCCAGTCCTAAGGACAATTACTATAGTAACTGAAAAAAGGAAGGTTATTACACATATAATTAGCACTAGAAGCGTGGCAACTGAAGGTTGACACGTGTAGTGTGAAAACTGAAAGTTTGTCAGAAGTAATAAATTTCGCTACACTCTGACTTAATTTAGCAAAAGAATTAATAAAACCGGAAAATCGAAAGTTAATTTAGTGACTGAAGTTAATAGTGAGCTTTCTTTCCGAAGCACATCGAAATTCAGTAAAATAAGGTTAGTCTTGGACAACCTCAACAATCATTTCAAAAGCTACTTGAATCTACGCAATTTAGAAATAAGAGAGATTTAACTTTGAACTTGAATTAAATGATTCTGAACAATTAACAATAGTAAAGTTTAGTGCGTACGAAGCTGAGCTGCAGTCACAGGTAACTAAAATACGGTAACAAAACTCGCACTCTTAATTTGTGCTTGTGCAATCTAAATATTGTAGCCAGCTATGAATACCTTAACTGAATTTTGAAATTAAAGCAGTGAAATCGAATGATGCTGGCGTTTGAATTTCAACGACACTCGGGTTCATTTCGGAAAAGGAAGGGCAATGCAATTGGGACAATGAGCAACAAAGGTTCATGCTAAGTTGCTGTAATTTTGTGATGCAACAATTTTAAAAGTTTGAATAGCTGAGGACTGCCATACAGTTCTAAAACTTTACGTGCTTCCAGTCTTCCTTGTTGGCTGATTGAAGGTTTGAAGCCGTCGATCGAGGAGGTGGCGACAGTCACTTATTGTCGGCCGTCGCTGTTGCAGAAGCTGGATGTTGGCGCGCCTTCTTCTCGACACGGTCACCAGACGAAACGGGCTCTTGATGTGCGCCAGGTAATACTTCCCGTCCGCGACACCATGTCAGAAACTATCATCGCAAGTCGAGCGCAATTACATGCTGCCAAACCCCGAAAGCGCGGCAACTCGCAGGAACTTCACACAACACTCCTGCTCCACTGCACCACCCCAGACAGACTCTCCCTCTTCCCGCGCTCCACGCGGCAGAGTTAACACTACCAAAGATCCTAAACACTTTGGTTCTCCACACGACCTATCGATGTATTCGTTCGATAGCATAGTTTTCCCTAGGCCAGACCCAGCGTATAAATACAAATAATATTCACAAAACAAACCAATTATACATCGACATAAATGCATATATATATACAAATAGTAAAACAATTACAATATACAAAGACAGAGAAATGTTATATCTTCAGGTAACAAAATAAGGAAAAAAATTTGCAGTGCAATAGATGGAAATAGGAGGATATGCATTTCCGGCGTTACAAGTTCTTGTGAGCACAAATAAAGCTATCTTTGCCTCTGTAATTTTCGTTCGCTGGCCAGCAAGCTTTGGTTAATGATTAAAAATCGCTAACTGGTCTTCGTCCACCCTTAGTGGCTTGAGTTAGACGAGTTCCCTTTCCAGTTCGAGTAAATGTTTCCTCCTCCTGGTGGAGCCATCCAACGACGAACTTGGGTGCACGAATGGCAAAACGTCAGTTTTTCGGATGAATCCAGTTTCTGTTTACAGCATCATGATGGTCGCACACGTGTTTGGCGACATCGTGGTGAACACACATTGGAAGCGTGTATTCGTCATCGCCATACTGGCGTATCACCTGGCGTGATGGTATGGCGTGCCATTGATTACACGTCTCGATCACCTCTTGTTCTCATTGTCGGCACTTTGAACAGTGGACGTTACATTTCAGATGTGTTAAACCCGTGGCTCTATCCTTCATTCGATCCCTGCGGAACCCTACATTTCAGCAGGATTATTGCACGACCGCATGTTGCAGGTCCTGTACGGGACCAATTGAAAACGTGTGGTCAATGATGGCCAAGCAACTGGCTCGTCACAATACGCCAATCACTACTCTTGATGAACTGTGGTATCGTGTTGAAGCTGCATGGGCAGCTCTACCTGTACACGCCTTCCAAGCTCTGTTTGACTCCATACCAGGCGTATCAAGGCCGTTATTAAGGCCAGAGGTGGTTGTTACGGGTACTAATTTCTGAGGATCTATGCACCCAAACTACGTGAAAATGTAATCACATGTCAGTTCTAGTATAATATTTTTGTCCAATAAATACCCGTTTATCATCTGCATTTCTTCTTGGTGTAGCAATTTTAATGGCCAGTAGTGTAGGTACTTTGGTATGAAAAACGAAACTTTGATGCACATGCAGAAATAGTCTGCCAGAGATGCATTAATATCCTGCTCAAAATAGCAACAACTGGCCACAGAAGTTTTCATCTGCCACTACGTGCAAAAAGAACGTACCGCAACACAGTCTTTATTGCTGTTGTGGGCCATGGGTCAAGCTTTATGGCTCTACGGTGAGCACACCAAAGCGTTCTCCTGCAACTGACAGGTGCGTATAGAACACTATCGACTGAGTGCTGCTAGTTGGTTCTAGGCTTGCTACGTCTAGGCCCAGCAGTACAAAAGACAGGTGCGTAATATTGCCTCAAAAAGGCCGAAATGGTAAAATGAAGGAGATAATGCGCACAAAAATCACATCGAATTTGGATATAAAAGGTTGCATTTATAGAGAATGACAAGGAACTTGGAACACGGCAAGAACAGGGAGGAGAAATTACCAGAGCCTTCCTTACGTAAAAGAAAGATCAAGAACTTCACATTTCCTTCCGACAAAGAGGGCTGTGATCTGTATGTCGGAACATGATCCATATCTCAACCACTTACTAAAATACAACGCACCACAGACACTTGCGAATGCGGCGTAGTTGTCATCGCGGATCACCTCGCCTGGGCTTGTGCTATAAGATATTACAGACCGTGACGGGAACGTCTTTGGTAATACAACATAAGGAATGAGGAACTCGTTGACAGCTGAACTGCAGGCCTACATGGCTGAGACAAGCAAGAAGAGGCCTTTCATTATGAAAACGAGACGCACCACGGCAGAGTATCCAGCTGCTACAACCTTCTCGAAGCAGTGAGGAGATGAACCTCGGGAAGGACCAGGAAGGATTTCCTGACAGCTATCTGGCAATCTCTAGACTCTGGGTGGCGCAGCAGCACAGCTCCCGTGATTCCTGAGTTGTATCTCAGCGCACCGACGGCTAGCTATCGAGACAAATCATAACTACCTTCGATCTTATATCAAGTATAGCTGTGTGGAGTAGTACTGTTTAGTGTCTTAACAGATGGCTTAGGACCGTTTACTGATGAAACATGAGACCAAAACTTCTTAATATTTGGTGCCAAGTTGGGAGAATTTCACTTTCGAACTGAACGCTCTCGTTGCGCTAACTTTGGCTTCGCTCAGTGTTGTGTCGCGGTGTAGTTTAGAATTATAAACTAAATGGAAATTTGTGGTAAGATCTTATGGTACCAAACTGCTGAGATCATCGGTCCATAAGCTTGCACACTACTTAATCAAACTTAAACCAACTTACGCTAAGACTACACACACACACACCCATGTCCGAAGGAGGACTCGAACTTGCGACGGAGGGAAATTATAAATTATGTAATTAATGATTCACCTATGCAGCAAAGGGTAGCAGACCAGTAGTATGAGACTTATGCATTCCATAGGAACAATGCCTGTCCACCAGATGATCAAATTAAGTATGCAGACTTTTTTAAAAATTATTTTTTTCTTTTATATAGATATTTGTTAGTTTTTTTGCTTTAACTCCATAATGCTTGGTTATACTAACACATTTGAAATAATGTTAAAATCTTACGTGCTGTATTCGTGGCAATTCGTATGCAACATTTCGCCTGTTCTTGTATCTAGATAACTGACTAAAAGAAAATAGCAAATAAATAAAAAAAATCAATCCTATAATGTACGGATCCCACACTAAATACACCACTAGCCATTAAAATTGCTACACCAAGAAGAAATGCAGATGATAATCGGGTATTCATTGGACAAATATATTATATTAGAACTCACATGTGATTACATTTTCACGAAATTTGGGTGCATAGATCCTGAGAAATCAGTACCCATAACAACCACCTCTGGCCGTAATAACGTCCTTGGTACGCTTGGGCATTCAGTGAAACAGAGCTTGGATGGCGTGTACAGGTACAGCTGCCCATGCAGCTTCAACACGATACCACAGTTGATCAAGAGTAGTGACTGGCGTATTGTGACGTGCCAGTTGCTCGGCCACCATTGACCAGACGTTTTCAATTGGTGAGAGATCTGGAGAATGCGATAGCCAGGGCAGCAGTCGAACATTTTCTGTATCAAGAAAGGCCCGTACAGGACCTGCAACATGCGGTCGTACATTACCCTGCTGAAATGTAGGGTTTCGCAGGGAACAAATGAAGGGTAGATCCACGGTTCGTAACACATCTGAAATGTAACGTCCACTGTTCAAAGTGCCGTCAATGCGAACAAGAGGTGTAACCAATGGCACCCCATACCATCACGCCGGGTGATACGCCAGCATGGCGATGACGAATACACGCTTGCAATGTGCGTTCACCGTGGTGTCGCCAAACACGGATGCGACCATCATGATGCTGTAAACAGAACCTGGATTCATCCGAAAAAATGACGTTTTCCCATTCGTGCACCCACGTTCGTCACTGAGTACACTATCGTAGGCGCTCCTGTCTGTGATGCAGCGTCAAGGGTAACCGCAGCCATGGTCTCCGAGCTGATAGTCCCTGCTGCTGCAAACGTCGTCGCACTGATCGTGCAGTTGGCTGTTGTCTTGCTAACGTCCCCATCTGTTGACTCAGGGATCGAGACGTGGCTGCACGATCCTCTACAGCCATGCGGATAAGATGCGTGTCATCTCGACTGCTAGTGATACTAGGCCGTTGGGATCCAGCACGGCGTTCCGTATTACCCTCCTGAACCCACCGATTCCATATTCTGCTAACAGTCATTGGATCTCGACCAACGCGAGCAACAATGTCGCGATACGATAAACCGCAATCGCGATAGACTACAATCCGACCTTTATCAAAGTCGGAAACGTGATAGTACGCATTTCTCCTCCTTACACGAGGCATCACAACAACGTTTCACCAGGCAGTTCTGGTCAACTGCAGTTTGTGTATGAGAAATCGGTTGGAAACTTTTCTCATGACAGCACGTTGTAGGTGTTGTCACCGGCGCCAACCTTGTGTGAATGCCCTGAAAAGCTAATCATTTGCATATCATAGCATCTTCTTCCTGTCCGTTAAATTTCGCGTGTGTAGCACGTCATCTTCTTGGTGTGGCAATTTTAATGGCCTTTAGTGTAGAAGTATTCAAGCATTGGTCGAACGAGTGTTCTGTTAAGTTATTTCCTTTGTGAGTGGACAGCAATTCCTTAGGATCCTTCCAATGAATCTGTGAGGCATCTACCTAACGGGTGACTAATTTTGTGTGGTCGTTCCACTTTATCTAGCTCCTTATGCATTCCCGTAGATATTTTGTGGCTTTCACTGACTGTTCTGCAATGAAATCATACAATAATGGACCTTCCAGACTACTTACGCCCAATAAGTTACATTTGTTTACGTTGAGGATCCCTGCACCAAGTGTCGAGCCTCTTCAGGTCGTCCTGCATCTATCAACAATTTTCTATCGTTGCGACTTCTGCGTATTCAACAGCACCATCCTCGAAAAACCTCATAGATAACCAGAATACATATCGTGCAAAGTAATGGTCCCACAACAGTCCCTTGGGGTACGCTCGAAGTTACTTTTACGTCTGAAGACACCTCTCGCCGTTGAGAATGGCATGCTGTGTTGTGTTTGCTGGAAACTCTTCAACCCAGTGAAACAGTTGGTCTGATATTCTATGTGGTCGTAATCTTTTCACCAGGCGTCAGTGCGGAACTTTATCGAACGCCTTCCGGAAGTCAAGGAAGGTGGCATCAACCTGGACACCGGTATCTTTTGTTTTCCGGGTCTCGAGTACGAACAAAGCGAGCTGTGTTCCACACGATCGTTATTTTCGGAACGCATGTTGATTCGTACAGAGCAGGGTTTTGGTCTTCAGAAAAGTCATAACATGTGAGCATAAAATATATTCTAAAATTTTGAAATGTACCGACGTCAGACTTATAGGCCTATAGTAGTGTGTGTATGTTCGATACTCTTTCTTGAAAGGCTGCCCTTTTTTCAGATTATTACTAACGCTTCGCTCCTCCACTGATTTACGATACGCTGTAGATAGAAGATGATGATGATGTTTGGATTGTGGGGCGCTCAACTGCGCGGTTATCAGCGCCCGTACAAATTCCCAACCGTTTCTCAGTCCAATCTTCCACTTGCATGAATGATGATGAAATAATGAGGACAACACAAACACCCAGTCATCTCGAGGCAGGTGAAAATCCCTGACCCGCCGGGAATCGAACCCGGGACCCCGTGCTTGGGAAGCGACAACGCATCCGCGAGACCACGAGCTGCGGACCTGATAGAAGAGGATACTCTACGTGGAATCTTACTGGTATCCCGTCAGTTTCAGGGGCTTCCCTCTGTTGAACGATTTCAGCTACCTTTCTATCCCATAATCAATACCTGTCATTTCGAGGTTCGTGTGATAGTTCAATGGGGGAATTACAGTGCGACCTTCCTCAGCGGAAGACGATGGATATTTGGACAGTAAGAAACGACCGATTGCGAAATGGAAAAAAATCAAAAATGTTTTATTGGCAACAGTTAGTTACAACTCTCTACATAGTCGCCGCTCCGGCTTAGACATCTGTCGAACTGTTGTACAAACTTTCCAGTACCCTTGTAAGACGTGTATATTTCTATTGTCTATTGTCAAACCACAATTTATGAAAGATGTTTATATTTTATTAATAGGATTAAGTAGGAATAATTAATATTTGTCATGTTGGGAATAATTGTGGTAGCAGGTAATGGTGTGGGTTCCTGTAGTCATGTCCTAGTTCAAGAACCACGGGCAACGTATGAGTGGCCAAGTAAGTGGTCCCGACAGTCGGGGTACCAGTTACTTTGGAATAAGGCTGGGCATCTCGGACATATTCTGAGTTGTGGTCACCTTTGTGCTCATACGCAAAGACTACCAAATCCACTGGTTAGTCCCTCAACCGTTAGGGGTAAAACTCAATGGGACTCGGGGCAAGTAAGGCTAGCAACCTGCTTCCTTGGTACTTTAAATATGATGCTGGCAACAATCAGAGCAAACTGCCTCGGACCTTTGGAGGTGACGGAGTCCCACCTCTAACTGACAAACCAGGGACTCCTAAGATACGACTCGGCAAACAAATAGTAATGAGATGGGGAGCTATTAATATCAATGGGGGCTACTCTGGGAAGAAGGTAGAGCTGGCAGAGGCTGCAAGTAAGATGGGGCTGGATGTTTTAGCTGTTAGTGACATTCGGGTAAGGGGTGAGAAAGAAGAGGAAGTGGGAGAATACAAGGTCTACCTGTCAGGAGTCAAAGCAGGAATAGAACAATGGGGTGTAGGGCTTTACATCAGGAAAGAAATGGAACCCAGCGTAGTTGCAATAAGGTAGGTAAACGAACGACTGATGTGGATAGATTTGACAGTGTCTAGCAAGAAAATTGGGATTGTGTCAGTATATTCGCATTGTGAAGGGACAGATCAAGATAAGATGGATAGTTTTTATGATGCACTGAGTGATGTAGTTGTTAGAGTAAAGGACAAGGACAGTGTTCTGCTCATGGGTGATTTTAATGCCAGGATTGGAAATCGAACAGAAGGGTATGAAAAGGTTATGGGTAAATTTGGAGAGGATATGGAGGCCAACAGGAACGGGAAACAACTCTTGGATTTCTGTGCCACTATGGGCTTAGTAATCACAAACTCCTTTTTTAAACATAATAACATTCACCGGTATACTTGGGAAGGCAGGGGAACCAGATCTGTCATTGACTATATAATAACAGATCAGGAATTCAGGAAGGCTGTGAGGGACACACGTGTATTCAGGGGATTCTTTGATGACACTGATCATTATTTAATCTGCAGCGAAATTGGTATTGTGAAGCCGAAAGTACAGGAGGTCAGGTCCATGTGTAGGAGGATAAGAGTGGAGAAACTTCAGGATAAGGAAATCAGGCACAAGTACATAAAAGCGATCTCAGAAAGGTACCAGTTAGTTGAATGTAGTCAATTACAGTCATTGGAAAAGGAATGGACAAGGTACAGGGACACAGTACTAGAAGTGGCTAAAGAATGTCTTAGTGTGTAAAGGTAGGATGAAGCAAACAGCTTGGTGGAATGACACAGTCAAGGCAGCCTGTAAAAGGAAAAAGAAGGCGTATCAAAAATGGCTACATACTAGAGCTCAGGTAGACAGAGAAAGTTATGTTGAAGAAAGAAACAAAGCCAAACAGATAATTGCAGCATCCAAGAAGAAATCTTGGGAAGACTTTGGAAACAGGTTGGAGACTTTGGGTCAAGCTGCTGGAAAACCATTCTGGAGTGTAATTAGCAGTCTTCGAAAGGGAGGTAAGAAGGAAATGACAAGTATTTTGGACAGGTCAGGAAAACTGCTGGTGAATCCTGTGGATTCCTTGGGCAGATGGAGGGAATATTTTGAAGAGTTGCTCAATGTAGGTGAAAATACGATGAGTAATGTTTCAGATTTCGATGTACAATGGGATAGGAATGAGGATGGAAATAGGATCACATTTGAGGAAGTGGTGAAAATGGTCAATAGATTGCAGTGCAATAAAGCAGCTGGGGTGGATGAAATTAAGTCGGAACTCATCAAATACAGTGGAATGTCAGATCTTAGATGCCTACACAGGATAATTGAAATGGCCTGGGAGTCGGGACAGGTTCCATCAGACTGGACAAAAGCAGTAATCACATCAATCTTTAAACATGGAAACAGAAAAGATTGTAACTACAGAGGTATCTCTTTAATCAGCGTTGTGGGTAAAATCTTCTCAGGTATTGTTGAAAGGAAAGTGCGAGTATTAGTTGAGGACCAACTGGATGAAAATCAGTGTGGGTTTAGGCCTCTTAGAGGTTGTCAGGACCAGATCTTTAGCTTATGGCAAATAATGGAGAAGTGTTATGAATGGAACAGGGAATTGTATCTATCCTTTATAGATCTAGAAAGGCATATGACCGGGTTCCTAGGAGGAAGATATTGTCTGTTCTATGAGATTATGGAATAGGAGGCAAACTTTTGCAAGCAATTAAGGGTCCTTACATGGATAGTCAGGCAGCAGTTAGAGTTGACGGTAAATTGAGTTCGTGGTTCAGAGTAGTTTCAGGGGTAAGACAAGGCTGCAACCTGTCTCCACTGTTGTTCATATTATATATGGATCATATGTTGAAAACAATAGACTGGCTGGGTGAGATTAAGATGTGTGAACACAAAATAAGCAGTCTTGCATATGCGGATGACTTAGTTGTGATGGCAGATTCGATTGAAAGTTTGCAAAGTAATATCTCAGAGCTAGATCAGAAATGTAAGGACTATGGTATGAAGATTAGCATCTCCAAAACGAAAGTAATGTCAGTGGGAAAGAGATATAAACGGATTGAGTGCCAAAGAGGAGGAACAAAGTTAGAACAGGTGGACAGTTTTAAGTACTTAGGATGCATATTCTCACAGGATGGCAACATAGTGAAAGATCTGGAAGCGAGGTGTAGCAAAGCTAATGCAGTGAGTGCTCAGCTACGATCTACTCTCTTCTGCAAGAAGGAAGTCAGTACCAAGACTAAGTTACCTGTGCACCGTTCAATCTTTCGACCAACTTTGTTGTATGGGAGCGAAAGCTGGGTGGATTCAGGTTACCTTATCAATAAGGTTGAGGTAACGGATATGAAAGTAGCTAGGATTATTGCAGGTACTAGTAGATGGGAACAATGGCAGGAGGGTGTCCACAATGAGGAAATCAAAGAAAAACTGGGAATGAACTCTATAGATGTAGCAGTCAGGGCGAACAGGCTTAGATGGTGGGGTCATGTTACACGCATGGGAGAAGCAAGGTTACCCAAGAGACTCATGGGTTCAGCAGTAGAGGGTAGGAGGAGTCGGGGCAGACCAAAGAGAAGGTACCTGGATTCGGTTAAGAATGATTTTGAAGTAACAGGGTTACCATCAGAAGAGGCACCAATGTTAGCACGGAATAGGGGATCATGGAGGAATTTTATAAAGGGGACTATGCTCCAGACTGAACGCTGAAAGGCATAATCAGTCTTAAATGATGATGATGATGATGCAGGGAATGTCTGCACCAAAGTATTGTTAGCAAGAGAGACCGCACATTGATATAATTTAAAAAGGGCAGGAGAGACCGCGTATGGATACATTTTAAGAAAAGAGCGGGAAAGACCGAGCATTGATACATTTTGTAATGGTAGCAGGGATTGTCTGCACCAGAAAGCATTGTAGGCAGGAGAGACCGCACTTTAGCGTTCGTAGGAAGTCAGTAGTAAGCGAGATGTGAAGCGAGTCGATAGCAGGTCTGAAGCGAGAGGTTGAAACGAGCGGTGTATCTGCCAGCCAGCAGCTATGATTTACAAGAGATTATAAACGGATGTACAGAGACATCAGCTAACTATTATCATAAAAGGAACTAATATTATTGAATTATTTTTTTGAGAAACTCAAGACTACTGAAGGTATGTGAATCTTCAGGTTTTCGCGGCGCAAAGACTGCTCCATTAAATTTCGGGAATGCAGCCGCATAAATTCTGCTTCTTCTTCTAATATTTCGGCTGTATATCTTTCAGCCATCTTCAGAGAGAGCCGTACGACTGACGCTCCAGCGCTCGCTCCATCCTTTTAAACTCGCGGACCGCGCCACTGCGCATGCGGCCACAGATGAACAAGGCGCCAGTGATGTTGATCGGCGGCAAAGACGTAACATATGCATGAGTTACGTCTGTGGCTGCGCATTCGATCCATGCTGGGAGATCGATGTATTACTGGGAGCTGAACTGTAGCGACGTCTTTGTAAGTTCAATATTGAAAGTGCCGGATTCCATGATCTATCTAATGTGAAACCGCTATCTCTATTAATTAAATTCTTCGCCAAGCGGATTTCAATGGCCTCTTTTACTTCGAAGTCCCAGAAAGATGAAACAGAAGTCAGAATTTCGACATTTTCATATACCATAGAGTGACCTGAATCAATACAATGCTCTGCCACGGCCGATTTACTGGGTTGTAAGAGCCGAGTGTACCTGCGATGTTCCGTACACCTCTCTTGGACTGTACGATTCGTTTGTCCGATATATGAAAGGCCACATTCACATGGTATTTTGTAAACTCCAGGTTTGCGGAGTAGTAAGTCATCTTTAACGGAACCCAGGAGTGAACTTACAAAGACGTCGCTACAGTTCAGCTCCCAGTAATACATCGATCTCCCAGCATGGATCGAATGCGCAGCCACAGACGTAACTCATGCATATGTTACGTCTTTGCCGCCGATCAACATCATTGGCGCCTTGTTCATCTGTGGCCGCATGCGCAGTGGCGCGGTCCGCGAGTTTAAAAGGATGGAGCGAGCGCTGGAGCGTCAGTCGTACGGCTCTCTCTGAAGATGGCTGAAAGATATACAGCCGAAATATTAGAAGAAGAAGCAGAATTTATGCGGCTGCATTCCCGAAATTTAATGGAGTACTGAAGGTATGTTTGCGCAATGCTAGTTGTAAGATTATTGTAAAATGTAAGTCCGATTTGAACGTTTGTAAAATAATTTCATTACCAACAGTAAATATTTGAAGAATCGTTTTTAGAATATAATTAATTTTTGCCAGCAATATTGCATTACTGATTATAATCCATCCCAAAAACCATCAACGTAAAACTTTGCAAAATTTTATTGTTGTCAAAAAAAACGGTTAACTATGAATTGCGTAACTTCAGTCAAATTAATTAAAGAATAAAATCAGCTTTTCTATTAAATAATAACGTCAGCTTTGGTAATAAATACAGCCACTTATTATGACAGCCCACCAACAGCTGATAGAGTGTAGTATATTCATGTCGCAGTTCGATGTAGCAGTCAGATGGCGATCCAGTAACAGTAAAAAAGGTAAGGAACAGTTTTGGGTTATTGCAGATAACAACTGAGGGCCACGACGACGACACATTCAATCTTTCGTCGAAATAATCAGAAAATCACTTGTAACAAGCAGCTATTAAATTTGTATGCGAAGATTGGGGAAGAGAATTAATTTCAAAGGGAAGATTTCATTTGTTATTATTAAGCAAGAGATAGAAATCCTGAGGGAAGGTTTCATAGGTTATTGTAGAAGGCAAGGTTGCGAAACAAAAGAGATATAGAGGAGACGGGAATGTTTCTCCCTCATTATAGAAGTCAGCCTTCTGTGCTTTTTGTCAATTTTCTACGCTGGACTGCAGCTCGCTGTCTGTGCCAAAATGTCTTCATAGCCAGCGGTACATCTGAGCAGAGAAGAAAATCAGAGGGGGCCTAGTCCGGGCTGTATATGGGTGATCAAACATGTCCCATCGAAAACGCTGCACGAGCGTCATCATTGAACCTGCAGTGTGTGGCCGAGAACTGTCGAAGAAGGAGGAACTGCATGACATTTACGTTAACTCGGGTTGCATGAAATCAGGCGAAACCTCTCAGCATGCACCCATACTTGACGGAAGACACCGTTTCCTAGACGTCTTTATGCGCTCACTGTGCGCTCAGAACTGAGTAGAGCGACCTGACGCTATCTACGGGCATACTAAGAGCTCTCCCCAGCACATTTATGCGATTCTCCATCGGACTTTCAGTGTGGTTTCCGATCGTTCCTTACTTTCCGAATAATTCCGGAAAAAGACTGACGTTCAGTACTTCGGCCTTCTTTGCGTCATTCTCCGTTTCGATGCCATTATGATCAGAGTGTCTTGACAGATTGCTTCGATCCGTTTGCTGATTTAACATAAGATCACAACTTCTTAAGATTTTGTCGCAAGTTGGTAGAATTTCAATTTCGAATTCGTTGAGCGCCCTCGTTACGCTAATTTTGGCTTAGGTCAGTTTTTATTTGTCTGTGAGGCTTTGTCTACGTTTAAAACCGCAGTAAAGCTCTCTTTGCTTTTGTAGCGACTTCGTAAACTGCTGTCAAACGCGGCGGGAGTTTCCCTTCCTCGCAACTTGGTCGGTACATACCTGCCTCGAGCGTATTGTACAATACTCTTCAACTTTGTCCATTCACGCTCAGCATTGTCAATGCTGGAGCTGAAATTTTCATGTAGATCGCTCTTGTAATCTAAGATTTGTTTCTCGCCGCTTCTGTTATGCACAGGTATCTTCTGTAGGTTACATTCTCCTATGTTGCCCCACATAGCAGCAGCATGATCCAAGACTGGCAAAGCTATAGTTTTATCGTAGGATGACAAAGTAGAGAATGCATGGGGGTTCATGAGAGGGCAAGTTCCCTCAGTTTCGCAAATGGCATGATGGCGTCAGGCCAGCTCCTGTCGAATGTGACGCCAAGAGATTATGCGGCTTGCAGTTGCGTATAATGAAAGACAAACAGCACACAAACATGTCTCATCGCTATTGAGTATTGGAAACTTGATACTGCCTAAATTATTAATTTTCGATTGTTGGTTCCTCATGTCATAACACTCAGCTTACAGTTATCGACTCTACAGGCTGTATAATTTTGATGTAATTTGGGGTCTAGGACCAAGTATTGCACTACAGAAAAGTTCATTTTGAGTCTATTATGCTGCTCATAACAATGAGAAGGCCGGCTGTCCCCGACCGTGTTAGCTCTTGAGTAATATACAGGGCGTTACAAAAAGGTACGGCCAAACTTTCAGGAAACATTCCTCACACACAAATAAAGAAAAGATGTTATGTGGATATGTGTCCGGTAACGCTTAATTTCCATGTTAGAGCTAATTTTAGTTTCGTCAGTATGTACTGTACTTCCTCGATTCACCGCCAGTTGGCCCAATTGAAGGAAGGTAATGTTGACTTCGGTGCTTGTGTTGACATGCGACTCATTGCTCTACAGTACTAGCATCAAGCACATCAGTACGTAGCACCAACAGATTCGGTGACCGATGGATTGGTAGAGGCTGACCAATTCCATGTCCTCCACGCTCTCCTGACCTCAACCCTCTTGACTTTCATTTATGGGGACATTTGAAAGCTCTTGTCTACGCAACCCCGGTACCAAATGTAGAGACTCTTCGCGCTCCTATTGTGGACGGCTGTGATACAATACGCCATTCTCCAGGGCTGCATCAGCGCATCAGGGATTGCATGCGACGGAAGGTGGATGCATGTATCCTCGCTAACGGAGGACATTTTGAGCATTTCCCGCAACAAAGTGTTTGAAGTCACGCTGGTACGTTCTGTTGCTGTGTGTTTCCATTTCATGATTAATGTGATTTGAAGAGAAGTAATAAAATGAGCTCTAACATGGAAAGTAAGCGTTTCCGGACACATGTACACATAACATATTTCTTTCTTTGTGTGTGAGGAATGTTCCCTGAAAGTTTGGCCGTACCTTTTTGTAACATCCTATAGATGACCTGGAATCCCAGGAGGAGGAAGTGCTTCGCTTAGGAAACGTAAAGCGATACGCGCACATTTTTCACGCAAATACGTGATAAACACACAAACTCTACCATTTAATACATCCCGTAGCCCTGTGTTTACGAAAATATTGCACAAAGAGAAAGAAATCCCCTGAAAATGGCGCACTTAACTGTATATAATTCAGGTAGATCAACTCCGAAACGATGTTGCAACTTTCCTCGTTCTCGTATCGCGTGCTTTCACGGCGCCGCGCGAAATCATGCGAGTGTCCTCTGCCCGGACCCACGCTCAGCTAATGGTGTGAGCGGCGCGGGACAAAATTATGTGACTTTATTGGACCACTGACAAGGGCAACAAACGGCAATCGGATTTTTGTAATCTTTTATATGTATGGTACATAAAATTCAGAGGTCGAATATGCAACTCTCAAAAATTCTCTAGAAAATCGTCTTTGAAGTCTTGTGAGCGTCTTTAATACCGCAAAGTAAAATACTTTCCGACGGGCAGTGTGGCTCTGTGGTAGAGAGCTCGCCTGCCATGTAGGTGGCTTGGGTTCGGTAGCCGGCCGATACATATTTTTAAACAAATGTGCATGTTACACAAGCATTTCCATTACTCGTGAAACACACTGACAGAAAAAAAATCGCAACATCAAGAAGGAATTGTGCGAAGTATAGGAAAGGTGGTAGGTGTGTTTCTACATCTGAAAGATGACGTCTGTTCCAATTTCAGGCCAGTCGCATGAGAGTGGCGGTAATGGTATGGAAGTCAGGTTCGCTTTAGATACACGCCGTAACGGCCGTGAGCGTTAGCTATCTTTGACACTGTACGAGCTGAGTTGATGGTAATCAGTAATGCCTTTGAGGTGATAAAGACGCCATTATCAACACCTCACTGAGTTTCAACGAGATCTATACTAGGGCTACGAGTAGCTGGATGTTCCTTCTGCGATACTGCAGAAAGATTTGGCAGGAATGTAGCCACTGCACGTGACCACTGGCAGCGGTGGTCACGAGAATGTACGGTCCCAAGAAGACCGGACTCGGGACGGCCACGTGACACTACCAAGAGGGAAGACCGTCGTGTTCGGCGCATGGATGCTTACTCCATCTCCAGCATCTGCAGCAGCAGTTTGAGTAGCTGTTGGGACGACAGTGACGTAACGAACTGTAACAAATCGGTCACTTCAAGGACAGCTCCAAGACAGAAGCCTTGTAGTGTGCATTCCACTCCCCCTAACCGCCATTTACAATTTCAGTGGTGTCAAGCGAAAGCTCATTGGAGGTCAGGGAGGAGGTGTGTTGTGTTTTCTCATGAAAGTTGGTTCTGCCTCGGTGCCAGTGATGGCTGTTTGTTGTTTGGAAGGAGGCCAGTTAAGGACCTGCAACCAACCTGTCTGGGTGCTAGACGCAGTGGGTCTACACCTGGGGTGCGACTTCGTAAGACAGCAGGAGCAAGCTCGTGCTAGTCCCGCGCACCTTGACTGCAAATCTGTACGTAAGTTTGGTGAGTCGACCAGTTGTGCTGCCATTCATGAACAGCATTCCAGGGGATGTTTTCCAACAGGATAACGCTCGTCCACATATCGCTATTGTAATCCATAATACTTTGCAGAGTGTCACTTGTTGCTATGGCCTGCTCGATGTCCAGATAAAAATGGTTCAAATGGCTCTGAGCACTATGGGACTTAACATCTGACTTAACATCCATGCCCGAGGCAGGATTCGAACCTGCGACCGTAGCGGTCGCGCGGTTCGAGACTGAAGCGCCTAGAACCGCTCGGCCACAACGGTCGGCTGATCACCAGATATTTCTCTATTCGAGCACATATGGGACATCAGCGGACGACAACTCCAGCGTCATCTATAAACAGCAGTAACCGTCTGTGTACTGGCCGACCAAGTGCAACAGTCATGAAACACAAAACCACAAACTGACATCCGACACTTACACAACACAATGCATTTACGTTTACACATCTTCATTAAACATTCTGAATTTTACATCGGGAACTAATGTACCAGCATTGCACATTTGAAATGGCTTATCCCGCTCTTAAATTAAGCTGAGACTTTGTGTTAATCACTTAAATATGTTACCTAGACAAATTCACTCCCGAAATTTCATTACATTTCATTAATTGTTTTTTGGTGTTCCGATTTATTCCGTCAGTGTGTAAATTGTTCATTCCTGATCTTTTATGATAGATTCTCTGTAAAGATTGTTAAAGTTAAAAATAGCATCATCTTTTGTTGCTCACTCTCCACAAATGTCGTTTAAAAAATGTACTGTGGCCAGGAACTGAACCTGGACCACCACCATGGCATGTGAAAATTCTACCACAGAGCCACGCGCCCTGTTGAGAAAACCATCTTGCTTCACATTTTTATATGTCCATCCTTTGACTGGAGGCCTTGGGGACCACGGCTATTTACTACTATAAGAAAATGAAACGCCTACAGCCGTCCTTATTTTATTTATTTTGCAGCTATCAGTTTCGGCGCTTCAATGCGCCATCTTTAGGCCATATTTGATGCTGAAGGGCCTTACACGATCCTTATATATACCGCACCAGTGGCCAGTATAAACGGTTACGCAGACTGTCTGTAAATTTTCGTGTCAGCACTCCAACTATCAACAGACTTTGAACGCGGAATGCTAGTTGCGGCTAGACACATGGGACATTCCATTTCGGAAATCGTTAGGGAATTAAGAGTCACAGAGTCAGTGTCGGGGAAGAGCATGCTGACGATACCAAATGTCAGGCATTGCCTCTCGCCACGACAACGCAGTGTCCGACGGCCTTCACTTAACGACCGAGAGCAGCAGAGTTCCCGCAGAGTTGCAGTGCTAAAAGACAAGCAACACTGAGTGAAATAACCATAGAAATCAATGTGGGACGTACAGCGAACGTGTTCATTAGGAGAATGCGGGGAAATGTGGTGTTAATGGGTTATGGCAGCAGACGACCGACGCGAGAACCTTTGCTAATAGCACGATAGCTAATAGATCCTGGGCACGTGATCTTGGACAATACATGACTGCAAAACCGTGATCTGGTTAGATGAGTCCCGATTTCAGTTGATAAAACGTGATGGTAGGGTTCGAGTGGGGCTGTGTTTACTGGTCCATGTGAACCGATTATTGACTGGAGGAAATAGTTGTGTTCGTCTTCTTGGAGATTATTTGCAGCCATTCATGGACTTCACGTTCCAAAACATGGATGGAATTTTTATGGATGACAATCGCGCCATGTCACGGGATTGTTCGTGATTGGTATGAAGAACATTGTGGAGAATTAGAGCGAATGATACGGTCACCGAGATCGCCCGACATGAATCCCGTAGAACATTTATGGGGACTAATACAAAGGTCAGTTAAAGTGCGCGTCATTTATGTTGGCGGCCGAGTTTAGGTTCGTTCTGCGCATCTGACGTCAAAAAAATATAGTCAGGGAATGAACAGAGAACGACGTTGCCAGATCTCGACTGCAGAGCAGAGCACGGACGAGTGTCTTCAGTTTTAGAAACATTCAGTCATAAACAAAGTAATAGAACAAAAACAATGTCTTGATAGCAGACTTTGTTTTTTGAAAGTTTGGAAAAACCATTCTTTATACCAATTGCTTCATTTTCTGTTAATTAATTAAACCAAACAAGCAATAAGACTCTTAATTCAGGCGATAGCAAGGAAAAGTGTTTGTATCAATTTCACTAACCGCTTTTTCGCAATAAAGAACAGCGGTAATTGTTTATTTCCTATTGTACTTCAACGAAGTGCGAGTAATTCATAGGTATACCAACAGTGTTTGTCAGAATTTTGCGTGGCCTGTTAGAGTCCTTATGTGGAAATCTTACACAAGAAGCTACGCTAGCGTAATGGTTAAGGCGTTCGGTTGGTAAGCGAAAGGAAAAGAGTTCAAACCCTGTGCGATGCTAAACATTTTTTTTTTTCTTTTATAACAATATCGAAGTGTGTCCTTATGTGGAAATCTTACACAACAAGCTACGCTAGCGTAACGGTTAAGGCGTTCGGTTGGTAAGCGAAAGGAAAAGAGTTCAAACCCTTTTCTTTTATAACAATATCGAAGTGTCTTACTTCATGAATTTTATTCGTTTGAATGCAATTTTTTGAAATTTCTAGTGCTTTGTCTCTTCATTAACCCTTTCGCTGCTGCAGTCACGTGCTCCCCGCATTCCGCGCTGTGCGCGATTTTGTCATCACTGCACTGCTCGCCTGTGCAGACACATGGTGTTCCCACTGCTTTGACACACTTATCATTCGATTTCACAAAAACTATTTGGCCCAAAAATTAGATTTTTACACATCTTCTTGACTGATACCTTCCCCCCATAAATGACTTAATTTTGTTTCGATGTTCAACCCAGTTATTGTGCAGCATTAAATGTAGTAAACCATTGCACGAAATTTTGAAGAGTTTGCAGAGGTAAAAGTCCATAGGGTATACTTTCCGTATGGTCGATTTTAGTTGCCACAATGTTGAGAATGAAATGTGGACAAGGTACCTAAATTTCATATAAAATTTACTGTATAACAATATCTCATTTAATTTAAGTACCACATAAGTGTCGTATGTAATATTGAGAAATATTCCGTCTTTCGCGACTGTAATAAAAGTTTTATTTACACCGGGCGCGTTTGGCTTTATTTTAAAGCACTTCTGATTTTTGGGACAAATAGTTTTTGTGGAATCGAATGATAAGTGTGTCAAAGCAGTCGGAAACACCATGTGTCAACACAGGCGAGCAGTGCAGTGACAAAATCGCGCACAGCGCGGAATGCGGGGAGCACGTCTCTGTAGCAGCGAAAGGGTTAATGCTGCCGTGGTGGCTTTACTTCATAAACTGCGCGCTCCCCCCTAAACGTAAGCTTGCGAACTATACTATACTATGGCGCTGTTTCTCTTGGCGCGTGCGCCGTGTGCAACTGGCAACGCAGCAATCTCCCGTGTCTGGGCGGGCATGCGCGAGCCGCCAAGATAAAAGAATTCAACTATAGTACCGAAAATCCTTCAGCGCAAACACTTTCGCAGTTATGGACGGCTATAGAGGCAATATGACTCAATATTTGTACAGGGGACTTCAAACGACTTGTTCAGTCAATGCCACGTCGAGTTGCTGAACTACGCCGGACAAAAGGAAATCCGATGTGATATTAAGGGTATGCCATGACCTCTGTTACCTCAGTGTAAAACCCACTAATGCTCAAACTCTAGCGAAACATGCATAGAAAATAGATGATGATGAATGGTTTGTGGGGCACTCAACTGCGCGGTTTTCAGCGCCCGACAAACTCTCAACCTTTGCTCAGTCCAGTCTCGCCACTTTCATGAATGATGATAAAATGATGACAACACAAACACCCAGTCATCTCAAGGCAGGTAAAAAACCCTAACCCCGCCCGGAATATAACCCGAGACTCCGTGTCCCGGAAGCAAGGCCGCGACCGCGAGACTACGAGCTGCGGACATAAGAAACAGAATTAAAGATATAACTGTGTATTGCTGAAGGTGGATACCTCCAAAAAAGAAAGGAGCAAAGACGCATATAACGAAAGAATATACACTACTGGGCTTTAAAATTGTTACACCAAGAAGAATTGCAGATAATAAATGAAAAGCACCAGTTTATTATGGAGACGTATTTTGGCGTAATTTTGCGTTGCAAACACTGTTTGTTAAACCAAATGTGTTGTGTTGATTTAGCTTTTTGTCTCAGTAATCTACTATAAAAGACGGATAATTGTGCTGTTGTGGCACATTTTATCATATTAACAGAATCTTCCGTCCGGAATCTTTATTATTATAATGTTGTTCTACCAAGAACCGACGGAAGATTCTGTTAATATGAGAAATGCAGATGATAAACGGATATTCATTGGACAAATATATTACACTACAACTGACACGTGATTAGATTTTCACGCAATTTGGGTGCATAGATCCGGAGAAATCAGAACCCAGAACAACCACCTGTGGTCATAATAATGGCCTTGATACGCCTGGGAATTGAGTCAAACAGAGCTTGGATGGCGTGTACAGGTACAGCTCCCCACGCAGCTTCAACACGATACCACAGTTCATCAAGAGTAGTGACTGGTGTATTGTGACGAGCCAGTTGCTCGGCCACCATTGACCAGACGTTTTCAATTGGTGACAGATCGGGAGAATGTGCTGGCCAGGGCAGCAGTCGAAAATTTTCTGTATCCAGAAAGGCCCGTACAGGACGTGCAATGTGCGGTCGTGCATTATCTTGCTGAAATGTAGGGTTTCGCAGGGATCGAATGGAGGGTCGAGCCACGGGTCGTAACACATCTGAAATGTAGCGTCCACTGTTCAAAGTGCCGTCAATGCGAACAAGCGGTGACCGAGGCGTGTAACCAATGGCACCCCATACCATCACGCCGTGTGATACGCCAGTATGGCGATGACGAATACACGCTTCCAATGTGCGTTCACCGCGATGTCGCCAAACTCGGATGCGACCATCATGATGCTGTAAACAGAACCTGGATTCATCCGAAAAAATGACATTTTGCCATTCGTGCACCATCGCAGGCACTCCTTCTTGTGATGCAGCGTCGAGGGTAACTGCAGCCATGGTCTCCGAGCTGATAGTCCATGCTGCTGCAAACGTCATCGAACTGATCGTGCACATGGTTGTTGTCTTGCAAACGTCCCCACCTGTTGACTCAGGGATCGAGACGTGGCTGCACGATCCGTTACAGCCATGCGGATAAGATGCCTGGCATCTCGACTGATAGTGATAGGCCGTTGGGATCCAGCACGGCGCTCCGTATTATCCTCCTCAACCCACCGATTCCATATTCTGCTAACAGTCATTGGATCTCGACCAACGCGAGCATCAATGTCGCGATACGATAAACCGCAATCGCGATAGGCTACAACCTCCTCCTTACACGAGGCATCACAACAACGTTTCACCAGGCAATGCCGGTCAACTGCTGCTCGTATATGAGAAATCGGTTGGAAACTTTCCTCATGTCAGCACGTTGTAGGTGTCGCCACCGGCGCCAATCTTGTGTGAATGCTCTGAAAAGCTAATCATTTGCATATCACAGCATCTTCTTCCTGTTGGTTAAATTTCGCGTGTGTAGCACGTCACCTTCGTGGTGTGGCAATTTTAATGGCCAGTAGTGTAATTGTTTTGCTGAAGGCGAATACCTCCAAAACAAATCTGCTTGTAAGAAAAGACGCATATAAGAGCTTTAGCCTCAAGTCTGAAAGTATTTGTATGGAGTGTAGCCATGTACGGAAGTGAAACATGGACGATAAATAGTTTGGACAAGAAGAGAATAGAAGCTTTCGAAATGTGGTGCTACAGAAGAATGTTGTAGATTAGATGGATAGATCACATAACTAATGAGGAGGTATTGAATAGAATTGGGGAGAAGAGGAGTTTGTGGCACAACTTGACTAGAAGAAGGGATCAGTTGGTAGGACATGTTCTGAGGCATCAAGGGATCACCAATTTAGTATTGGAGGGCAGAGTGGAGGGTAAAAATCGTAGAGGGAGACCAAGAGATGAATACACTAAGCAGATTCAGAAGGATGTAGGTTGCAGTACGTACTGGGAGATGAAGCAGCTTGCACAGGATAGAGTAGCATGGAGAGCTGCATCATACCAGTCTCAGGACTGAAGACCACAACAACAACAGCCTCAAGAGAGAGAGAGTTGTCTAGCTCCGGCAAGGTGCCAGATTGTCGTGACATACTGGTGTCCAGACAGCTTTCAAATTTAATCGTCCATTCGTTTTGACAAAATAAGAGAGTTGAATCTCTAGGCGTGCCAGCCGCCTTCAGGGAATCACGTGGACGCCTCTGTCATGTTCTAAGAAATGGCTCCGGTCACACAAGGGTTGCGATCCTTACTCCGGCTACTCAAACTGTAGCTATGCAAATCTTTATAAAGGAAAAGAGAAACTTGCAAGTCAATGAGCACTTCCGGCATTCCATTGTCGCCACGCAAACAATTCCCACATTTGAAAGAGACACGTTTATCTGTACAGAAGAGGAGGACATTCCTTGAATATGCTACACGACATTGTGGAGCCTGCCTTACCACACAGGACACAATAAGTTCTTGTTTTCTGAAGTTCTCCACCACAGCCTTTGAAAGCGTAACCAGTTACCATTTTGTTCAAGGACACGAAAGACGCTGCCCATCGGCCAAGCTCACAACCTGCGCGGCACCTCGTACTCTTGGAGCGCGTTGGCCAAAGGAGTTTAGTTACAAGCAAAATTCCTTTTACCTTTTTAACGATTAAAATTGCTCAACCGTTACCCCTATAGGGAAGTCCGTCCAAATTACATAAAAAAATGGTACGTGAAAGGTACTAGTTACTTCCTTCGTGCAATACTTTCTGCTATTCTTGAATTCATTCTCTATATCAAGGTTGTGGGAATGGATATCACAAGAGGTGAGTCAGCCAGGCAATTGGCAGACGTGTTTCGTATTCTTTTATACAAGGCATCTCCCAAATGTTGCTACAAACTTACGGGAATGTAAAGGGTGTCTTGACGAACATATCGAGGATGTTGTTGTTGTTGTTGTTGTTGTTGTTGTTGTGGTCTTCAGTCCTGAGACTGGTTCGATGCAGCTCTCCATGCTACTCTATCCTGTGCAAGTTTCTTCATCTCCCAGTACCTACTGCAATCTACATCCTTCTGAATCTGCTTAGTGTACTCATCTCTTGGTCTCCCTCTACGATTTTTACCCTCCACGCTGCCCTCCAATACTAAATTGGTGATCCCTTGATGCCTCAGAACATGTCCTACCAACCGATCCCGTCTTCTAGTCAAGTTGTGCCACAAACTTCTCTTCTCCCCAATCCTATTAAATACTTCCTCATTAGTTATGTGATCTACCCATCTAATCTTCAGCATTCTTCTGTAGCACCACATTTCGAATACTTCTATTCTCTTCTTGTCCAAACTATTTATCGTCCATGTTTCACTTCCATACATGGCTACACTCCATACAAATACCTTCAGAAATGACTTCCTGACACTTCGATCTATACTCGATGTTAACAAACTTCTCTTCTTCAGAAACGCTTTCCTTGCCATTGCCAGTCTACATTTTATATCCTCTCTACTTCGACCATCATCAGTTATTTTGCTCCCCAAATAGCAAAACTCCTTTACTACCTTAAGTGTCTCACTTCCTAATCTAATTCCCTCAGCATCACCCGACTTAATTCGACTACATTCCATTATCCTCGTTTTGCTTTTGTTGATGTTCATCTTATATCCTCCTTTCAAGACACTGTCCATTCCATTCAACTGCTCTTCCAGGTCCTTTGCTGTCTCTGACAGAATTACGATGTCATCGGCGAACCTCAAAGTTTTTATTTCTTCTCCATGGATTTTAATACCTACTCCGAATTTTTCTTTTGTTTCCTTTACTGCTTGCTCAATATACAGATTGAACAACATCGGGGAGAGGCTACAATCCTGTCTTACTCCCTTCCCAACCACTGCTTCCCTTTCATGTCCCTCGACTCTTATAACTGCCATCTGGTTTCTGTACAAATTGTAAATAGCCTTTCACTCCCTGTATTTTACCCCCGCCACCTTTAGAATTTGAAAGACAGTATTCCAGTCAACATTGTCAAAAGCTTTCTCTAAGTCTACAAATGCTAGAAACGTAAGTTTGCCTTTCCTTAATCTTTCTTCTAAGATAAGTCGTTCCAGTGTTTCTACGGAATCCAAACTGATCTTCCCCGAGGTTGGCTTCTACTAGTTTTTCCATTCGTCTGTAAAGAATTCGTGTTAGTATTTTGCAGCTGTGACTTATTAAACTGATAGTTCGGTAATTTTCACATCTGTCAACACCTGCTTTCTTTGGGATTGGAATTATCATATTCTTCTTGAAGTCTGAGGGTATTTCGCCCGTTTCATACATCTTGCTCACCAGATGGTAGAGTTTTGTCAGGACTGGCTCTCCCAAGGCCGTCAGTAGTTCCAATGGAATGTTGTCTACTCCGGGGGCCTTGTTTCGACTCAGGTCTTTCAGTGCTCTGTCAGACTCTTCACGCAGTATCGTATCTCCCATTTCATCTTCATCTACATCCTCTTCCATTTCCATAATATTGTCGTCAAGTACATCGCCCTTGTATAGACCCTCTATATACTCCTTCCACCTTCTGCTTTCCCTTCTTTGCTTAGAACTGGGTTTCCATCTGAGCTCTTGATATTCATACAAGTCGTTCTCTTATCTCCAAAGGTCTCTTTAATTTTCCTGTAGGCAGTATCTATCTTACCCCTAGTGAGATAAGCCTCTACATCCTTACATTTGTCCTCTAGCCATCCCTGCTTAGCCATTTTGCACCTCCTGTCGATCTCATTTTTGAGACGTTTGTATTCCTTTTTGCCTGCTTCATTTACTGCATTTTTATATTTTCTCCTTGCATCAATTACATACAATATTTCTTCTGTTGCCCAAGGATTTCTACTAGCCCTCGTCTTTTTACCTACTTGATCCTTTGCTGCCTTCACTTCTTCATCCCTCAAAGCTACCCATTCCTCTTCTACTGTATTTCTTTCCCCCATTCCTGTCAATTGTTCCCTTATGCTGTCCCTGAAACTCTGTACAACCTCTGATTCTTTCAATTTATCCAGGTCCCATCTCCTTAAATTCCCACCTTTTTGCAGTTTCTTCAGTTTTAATCTACAGGTCATAACCAATAGATTGTGGTCAGACTCCACATCTGCCCCTGGAAATGTCTTACAATTTAAAACCTGGTTCCTAAATCTCTGTCTTACCATTATATAATCTATCTGATACCTTTTAGTATCTCCAGGGTTCTTCCATGTATACAACCTTCTTTCATGATTCTTAAACCAAGTGTTAGCTATGATTATGTTGTGCTCTATGCACAATTCTACCAGGCGGCTTCCTCTTTCATTTCTTAGCCCCAATCCATATTCACTGACTATGTTTCCTTCTCTCCCTTTTCCTACACTCGAATTCCAGTCACCCATGACTATTAAATTTTCGTCTCCCTTCACTATCTGAATAATTTCTTTTATCTCATCATACATTTCTTCAATTTCTTCGTCATCTGCAGAGCTAGTTGGCATATAAACTTGTACTACTGTAGTAGGTGTGGGCTTCGTATCTATCTTGGCCACAATAATGCGTTCACTATGCTGTCTGTAGTAGCTTACCCGCATTCCTATTTTCCTATTCATTATTAAACCTACTCCTGCATTACCCCTATTTGATTTTGTGTTTATAACCCTGTAGTCACCTGACCAGAAGTCTTGTTCCTCCTGCCACCGAACTTCACTAATTCCCACTATATCTAACTTCAACCTATCCATTTCCCTTTTTAAATTTTCTAACCTACCTGCCCGATTAAGGGATCTGACATTCCACGCTCCGATCCGTAGAACGCTAGTTTTCTTTCTCCTGATAACGACATCCTCTTGAGTAGTCCCCGCGCGGAGATCCGAATGGGGGACTATTTTACCTCCGGAATATTTTACCCAAGAGGACGCCATCATCATTTAATCATACAGTAAAGGTGCATGCCCTCGGGAAAAATTACGGCTGTAGTTTCCCCTTGCTTTCAGCCGTTCGCAGTACCAGCACAGCAAGGCCGTTTTGGTTATTGTTACAAGGCCAGATCAGTCAATCATCCAGACTGTTGCCCTTGCAACTACTGAAAAGGCTACTGCCCCTCTTCAGGAACCACACGTTTGTCTGGCCTCTCAACAGATACCCCTCCGTTGTGGTTGCACCTACGGTACGGCTATCTGTATCGCTGAGGCATGCAAGCCTCCCCACCAACGGCAAGGTCCATGGTTCATGGGGGGGATATCGAGGATAGGAGGTCGTTTGTGGAAACGTCATCCAATGGCGCTACAGAGAGCAACGAAGTTACCGATGCTGACATCTGCCACTGTGCTACCCCTCCGGTAGCAAACGTGACTTTGCACGCTGACGGATCGTAGGCGGAACGTCTCGAGTTGTTGTTTGTTGTTCAGTGATCGCGACTGACTGCCATGATCGCCCGTGAAGAAGATGGAACAGGCTGCTGTGTAGGCTTTGTCCCCTGCAGCAGTGGAGGCAGGCTTTGTATATGGATTTCCATCTGCAGTTTATTTTGCTCTTGAAAGCCTTTAAAATCTTCATTGTTTTTCCGTATACAGAAGTAAAATAAACTGTGTTTGGAAAGAAGAGACCGAAACCGTCATCCTCCAGCGTAACAGAGCATTGTATTTATAGAAGACAAGGTCTTCCAGGACAATGCCTTTCTATGCAGCAGTTAGCTTCATCCTCTCCTCTGACGATCGTGGCAATCAGCGATTACTGAATAACGAACAAACGTTGCGAGACGTTCCATCTAGAGTCCATCAACTTACAGTGTCATGTTTGCTGCCAAAGGGGTTGCCTAGCAGCAGGCACCAGCGTCTATGACGTCGACGCTCTCTAGTGTCGTTAGATGACATTTCTGGACACGAGTTTCTATCCTCTAATTGCTCCTCTAGACACCCTCTACAACCCTTCAAAGTTTGTCGCATCATTTCTGGGACACCCTGCGTATATTATTATGGTCAGTAATTTACAACCATGTTGTTGTTGTTGTTGTTGTTGTGGTCTTCAGTCCTGAGACTGGTTTGATGCAGCTCTCCATGCTACTCTATCCTGTGCAAGCTTCTTCATCTCCCAGTACCTACTGCAACCTACATCCTTCTGAATCTGCGTAGTGTATTCATCTCTAGGTCTCCCTCTACGATTTTTACCCTCCACGCTGCCCTCGATTACTAAATTGGTGATCCCTTGATGCCTCAGAACATGTCCTACCAACCAATCCCTTCTTCTGGTCAAGTTGTGCCACAAGCTCCTCTTCTCCCCAATTCTATTCAATACCTCCTGATTAGTTATGTGATCTACCCATCTAATCTTCAGCATTCTTCTGTAGCACCACATTTCAAAAGCTTCTATTCTCTTCTTGTCCAAACTATTTGCCGTCCATGTTTCACTTCCATACATGGCTACACTCCATACAAATACTTTCAGAAATAACTTCCTGACACTTAAATCTATACTCGATGTTAACAAATTTCTCTTCTTCAGAAACGCTTTCCTTGCCATTGCCAGTCTACATTTTATATCCTCTCTACTTCGTCCATCATCAGTTATTTTGCTCCCCAAATAGCAAAACTCCTTTACTACTTTAAGTGTCTCATTTCCTAATCTAATACCCTCAGCATCACCCGACTTAACTCGACTACATTCCATTATCCTCGTTTTGCTTTTGTTGATGTTCGTCTTATATCCTCCCTTCAAGACACCACCATCCACGGTACAACCATGATAAGAAAACTAATCGTCCAATCGTTTTCGTAGTTATCTGAATGTGCCTTCTTTGACAATATAATTTTGTGGAAATCTTAAGGTAAGTCTCCCATTTCATAAATTTACAGCAACTCATATAATCTTCTAGTTCCTAATACTCCACCAGGTTTCAATAACGTCGACGGTACATCACTGATCTTTGCAGAATTCTTTATGGTTAGATGACTTCGACACCTATTGGACACTGACCTCACTATTACATAATCCATTTTCTCTACATTAAAGTCCAGTTTTCTATCTTATTTCAGGACAATACCTATACAGGGTGTTACAAAAATGTACGGCCAAACTTTCAGGAAACATTCCTCACACACAAAGAAAGAAAATATGTTACGTGGACATGTGTCCGGAAACGCTTACTTTCCAAGTTAGAGCTCATTTTATTACATCCCTTCAAATCACATTAATCATGGAATGGAAACACACAGCAACAGAACGTACCAGCGTGACTTCAAACACTTTGTTACAGGAAATGTTCAAAGTGTCCTCCGTTAGCGAGGATACATGCATCCACCCTCCGTCGATGGAATCCCTGATGCGCTGATGCAGCCCTGGAGAATGACATATTGTATCACAGCCGTCCACAATACTAGCACGAAGAGTCTCTACATTTGGCACCGAGGTTGGGTAGACAAGAGCTTTCAAATGCCCCCATAAGTGGAAGTAAAGAGGGTTGAGGTCAGGAGAGCGTGGAGGCCATGGAATTGGCCCGCTTCTACCAATCCATCGGTCACCGAATCTGTTGTTGAGAAGCGTTGTTGTACAGCAGCAACTTCTCTGACGCTGACATTAGGGTTATTGTCAACTGCACGAAGAACTGCCTCGTCGATTGCAGGTGTCCTCGTCGTTCTAGGTCTTCCCCAGTCACGAGTCATAGGCTGGAATGTTCCGTGCTCCCTAAGACGCCGATCAATTGCTTCGAACGTCTTCCTGTCGGGACACCTTCGTTCTGGAAATCTGTCTCGATACAAACGTACCGCGCCACGGCTATTGCCCCGTGCTAATCCATACATCAAAAGGGCATCTGCCAACTCCGCATTTGTAAACATTGCACTGACTGCAAAACCACGTTCGTGATGAACACTAGCCTGTTGATGCTACGTACTGATTTGCTTGATGCTAGTACTGTAGAGCAATGAGTCGCATGTCAATACAAGCACCGAAGTCAACATTACCTTCCTTCAATTGGGCCAACTGGCGGTGAATCGAGGAAGTACAGTACATACTGATGAAACTAAAATGAGCTCTAACATGGAAATTAAGCGTTTCCGGACACATGTCCACATAACATCTTTTCTTTATTTGTGTGAGGAATGTTTCCTGAAAGTTTGGCCGTACCTTTTTGTAACACCCTGTATATCGTACAGATCTTTCATGCGCTCTTTATATCTATCTTTTCTTTATTATCTATTTAATAGATATTATCCATCTGCACCTCGTACGTTATACTACTAAATTTTATTTCTCTGGGGCTACGTTCAATATTCTTGTGTAACATATCGACTTTACTGTTCTTGTGTAACGTATCGACGTCTCTACAATAATATTTTTTGTACTGTCTTTACATGTTTCTATCGTCCGTTATGATTTAGCCTGATATTGTCATAAATATCTCTTCGTAAAATTCTACTATTTCACAAGCATGCTTGACCTTCCATAACAATTCCTGTTTCAAATACAATCCGGTCGTGGGGCCTGTGTACTACCCTGTCATTAACACTGTCTCACATCTGATAGAATTGCTCGACTTGTATTACTTTCTACTACGTCAATTTTTCTAATTTTCATTTTCTATACAAGTAGACAGACTTGGCCCGTATGTAGGTTCTAACTAACCTGTAGAAGGGTAATAATACCACTGACAGCTGCTAAATAGACACAGATAATGATGTTAACCAACTGAAAATAGAACTTTAGAGCTCTAAATGCATCGTGCCTGTTAACAAAAACACTGTTTTTGACTGAAGATAGATTTTCCCTTACCCATTTTTCACAGTTCTTTTTAAGTATGAGAAGTCTTTGTTATTCAAGTACATCTTTGGCTTCTGCTATTTAATAGACCCTTAATGAGCAGTTCTATCTTGGTTGCAGTTCACGTAAGTCTTTCACGTGGATCGCCCCAAAGATAAAACATCTACTCCTTAACGCTAGAAAAATGAGAGGCAAGTAAGAGGAAAAGGAAAAACAATAAGGAAAAGGAAAATAAAAATATCAGGAAAAATAAACAGGAGAGAACAGTGCCACCCGCTTACAAACCTCCAACTGCACACTTTCGTTTGTACTATTAGAAAAATGTTCAGATGTGTGTGAAATGTTATGGGACTTAACTGCTAAGGTCATCAGTCCCTAAGCTTACACACTACTTAACTTAAATTATCCTAAGCACAAACACAACACCCATGCCCGAGGGAGAACTCGAACCTCCGCCGGGACCAGTCGCACAGTCTATGACTGCAGCGCCTTAGACCGCTCGGCTAATCCCGCGCGGCTATTATTAGACTTTCTTGGAGATTTATACAGTGCACCGGACCAGGACTCAAAGCCAGAAACTCGCCTTTGCCGGAACTGTTGTACCGTTGTCTTCTGTATCAGTAATACTGGTATCAGTCATTGTAAATTAGTTTATCATTAAAGGACACCCCTTTAATAGAAAATACGAAGGGTCACTCGGATCAAAACCAGTAACTTATTTGTACACGTTCACAAACACAGAAGTATAATCACAGTTGTTATTAATGCCAGACTTCTTGATTTGAATATTGCTTGTGCTAGTAAGGACTCGCTGATTTATCTACCGTCGTAGAATTATTTCTTGTTGTGTTCAGATCATTGGTTTGACGTCATCCAGTTCTTATTATTCAGCAGTCAGGGCTACAGCGAAGGTCTCACGTAAGCGTGTGTTTACCATATAATATGCTAAGGCGAGAGTCTGGTTCCACCGCATGGCCTAGAAGTAAACAATCGTCAGTGCGACTGAGTTCGGTACCTTAGCAATGTTAAGGCCTAAAGGGCAGTTTAGGGCATTACTACTATAAGAAAAGCCGCAATTTTCTAACAGTACAGATTCATAATATTCTGAGAGAAATCTTCTCGAAAGGTAAGGTAACCTCATAATTCTTCTGTTTTACGAGATTTTGCGATATTCCGTGACAGTTCCATTTCATACACAAGTTAATGGCGCAGACACAACTCCAAGAGAAGCTATCTATTTCTTAACTTTTGAAAAAAAGAAAAGCAAAAGATCCAGAACGAGATTTTCACTCTACAGCGGAGTGTGCGCTGATATGAAACTTCCTGGCAGATTAAAACTATGTGCCAGACTGAGACTCGACTCGAGAGTTCGAGTCTCGGTCTGGCACACAGTTTTAATCTGCCAGGAAGTTTCATAGAAAAAGATAATATAACGGAAAAGAAAACAGGACAGGAAATGAACAAAGGAAAGAAGAAGGGAAAAAATGCAACCTAATTTCAAACCTTTACTGCCTGTTGTGCATTTTTCGTTGACGGTAAACCTTCCGAAACAATTTTCTCATGGCACAGTGTTTGCATTTACCAAGTAGAACGAAACGGACACAGAACTAATGCCTCAAATATCTACAAAAAAAAAACTGAGATACGTATCAAGATGACACTTTATTTCCGTTACTGCGGAACATAAACCAACACGCACAAGGCTGATGTGCCTGTTTTAGAATTCTACCTCGTCAAAAACAATCCCGGCTGTTTGCAGCCAAGCGAAATTAGTGGCTCTAAGTTCTTCACTTAATTCACCCAATCTGTATTTTTCAAAAGGTGTGGTTCACACCTACATTTGCAACACCAAGATGTATACCGAAAACTGAAATGAACTTCGTCACTGATTATATAATGCACGGCATATTCGAGAATTTTTTTTGTAAGACTATTACTTAATTGGAAGACCCGACTGAAAATATCGCTCCCGTATTCAGTACGGCACTGCAAATCAACACGAGGACAAAAAAGAACGGAGGACACTGTTTTTCATCCGTTTTACTGCTGCTAGAAAAACTGTGTTGCTGACGATGTTCTCTTATGATACAGAGTCGCCGGAAGGTTATAATTAGCAAGGGTTTGAAAGATGCATGAAAATTCAGATGAATGCAACAAATGATGATGGTGTGACAATAGTTGTAGGTACCAATTTCGGACACTATAACAATGGACAGGATCCGTGAATAATATAATGAGACTGGATTCAAAAACAATTGTTCAAAATCTAAATGATTTGCCAAGTTGTTTCGGAAGATCATGGTCCCGTAGATAACCGACTTGGCGATAAAAAACATGAATCCGCAAATAATGTGGTCTCAAAAGAAACAATTAGAGACCAACCTGGCCATGCCGGAGGAGCACCTGCTGCGTCTGATAAACTTAAGCAGTCGTCACACGAGACGAGTTAGGTAACGTTGACGTGGCACTCAGTTTTGTGACATCACTTCCTGATATTTCACGTTGGGAGCCATTTCGTCTTGTGAAACAAAAAATGGCTTCTGCGATATTTCGGCAATGTGTCACGTAAAGTAGAACCAATAGGAAGCAAGAACGCTCCCTATATCACAAACAGAAAGCAAGACTTCATATAGTATTTGTAGTGTTCAGTAAAAGCGCATATTCGGTGGGTTTTATGTTGTACCAGCACATACTATGAATATATGCTGTTTCTGAGCATCAGCACATTGAATGTCTCGAGAAATTATCGTTATTGATGCGATTTGTTGTAATAAAATGATGGGAAACCTCATGTTGGTGGTTAAAGAATTTTCGTATTTAGTTATTTTCCAATTGTAGCTAGCCTGTTACGAAAGGAAGTCATTTTAAGGCAATGGCTCACTGAAGATTCATGAAAAACGTATCGCTCTTCTTAAAAGAAGGAATTTTCGCGCGCCCACTTTCGCGAACAAACTGTATTGTTTGCGAGCCAAATAACGCGGACAAATGCTTCTGGAGAGCGCTGAGAGGGCAATACCCAGCTAGTCCCGGGTGCCGACGGTGATATGTCTTGTGACGTAGGATTTCTCGTCCGTGTGCACATCAACGTTAGCTTCCTCAAGGTCTAGTATTCACATGAAATGGAGTGGCTTATGTAAGGAGGTTAAACATCTGAAGTATTGAGAATACGGCACTGAAAACCTGGCCCAGCTGTCGTAATTATAAGTACAGATGAAGAAACATCAGAATTTAGCGAGCCAACGATGACGAGATCATTAGCACAATTTTGGACTGAGAAAGAAAATCGGCCATACCTTTTTCAAAGGAACCACTCCGTTATTTGCCTCAAGCCAATTAGGAAAACCAAAGATAACCTAAATCTGGATGTCTCAACAGGGACTTGGGCCTCCGTTCTCTCGAATGCGTGTCTAGTGTATTACTACTGTGCCACTCCACTGGGCTACTTTGAGTACGTTTAATCGCTATATACAGGACGGTGGAAAACTATGAAATGTGCGTAGAGCACTTTTGCCGAGTGTCCCTTTCTGGGGAGCCTAACCGCCTAGTGTAAGTCTTCTTTCTTATTTGACGCCACTTCGGCGACTTGCACGTCGATGTTGGTGACATTATGACAACACATACACCCAGCCCCGAGCGGAGAAAATCCGTGATCTGGCTGGGAGTCGAACTTGGGGCACCGTATTCGAGTCAGCAGTGCTACCCACAACTCCACGACCTGTTGAAAGCACAGTGCAGCGCTCCAGCAGATGCCAGTACACCGAACTGAGACAATACCGTTCGCGACCAATTGGAACCATACAAAGTGGTAAACTACAAATGCTATAAATCGTTGTTTATGAATTTTAAAAACAAATAGTAATAATGATAGCAATATTACTGAATAGTAAAAACTACACTATTTGTCAAGTCAACGAACGAAAATTAGGGGCAAAATTCGTGTAGTCGCTAATTTGGTACAGTGACAGGAGGAAATGTCATGAACTACATATTAAGTTGGTGCGTAAGTTCGTAGCGCTTTTGTTTTGCATGTTAGTATTCAGGTTTCTATCAGTTTATTTATCAACTGTCACATTTTATTTGTTGTTGACTGTTGCTATTTGAGTTTACGTGTTGTCATTTTGTCACTTGGAGATAGTGAGTGGAACTGTGGACGCTAGAAAATGGACTGCCAAGTCGCGAAATCGGAACATTTCCGACATATTGATCTGTATGACTTCAATAGAAGGCTGGGAGCAGTGGAGGCAACCAAAAACATTTGTGTCGCGTGTGAGGATAATGTCTTTGGGCCGAGCACGGCAAGAAAACGGTTTTCTCGCTTTAAGAGAGGGAAGATCTTCAGGGTTTGATGAAGACTGTTAAACGCATTAATCCACAATTATCAACGTCAGTGTATTCGAAAACTGGCAAATGTGGTGACCAGTGTGGAATTAAACTCCACTAAATTTGTTACAATAAAGGCATTGTTCATTTTTTTTCTCCAGAAATAATTTAAGCACCAACACAGTAGTTTGTTGTTGTTGTTGTGGTCTTCAGTCCTGAGACTGGTTTGATGCAGCTGCCCATGCTACTCTATCCTGTGCAAGCTTCTTCATCTCCCAGTACCTATTGCAACCTACATCCTTCTGAAACTGCTTAGTTTATTCATCTCTAGGTCTCCCTCTACGATTTTTACCCTCCACGCTGCCCTCGATTACTAAATTGGTGATCCCTTGATGCCTCAGAACATGTCCTGCCAACCGATCCCTTCTTCTAGTCAAGTTTTGACACAAACTCCTCTTCTCCCCAATGCTATTCAATACCTCCTCATTAGTTATGTGATCTACCCATCTAATCTTCAGCATTCTGCTGTAGCACCACATTTCGAAAGCTTCTATTCTCTTCTTGTCCAAACTATTTATCGTCCACGTTTCACTTCCATACATGGCTACACTCCACACAAATACTTTCAGAAACGACTCCCTGACACTTTAATCTATACTCGATGTTAACAAATTTCTCTTCTTCAGAAATGCTTTCCTTGCCATTGCCAGTCTACATTTTACATCATCTCTACTTCGACCATCATCAGTTATTTTGCTCCCCAAATAGCAAAACTCCTTTACTACTTTAAGTATCTCATTTCCTAATCTAATTCCCTCAGCATCACGCGAGCTAACTCGACTACATTCCATTATCCTCGTTTTGCTTTTGTTGATGTTCATCTTACATCCTCCTTTCAAGACACTATCCATTCCGTTCAACTGCTCTTCCAGGTCCTTTGTTGTCTCTGACAGAATTATAATGTCATCGGCGAACCTGAAAGTTTTTATTTCTTCTCCATGGATTTTAATACCTACTCCAAATTTTTCTCTTGTTTCCTATACTGCTTTCTCAATATACAGATTGAATAACATTGGGGATAGGCTACAGCCCTGTCTCACTCCCTTCCCAAGCACTGCTTCCCACAAATGCTAGAAACGTAGGTTTGCCTTTCCTTAATCTTTCTTCTAAGACAAATCGTAGGCCCAGTACTGCCTCACGTGTTCCAACATTTCTACGGAATCCAAACCGATCTTCCCCGAGGTCGGCTTCTACCAGTTTTTCCATTCGTCTGTAAAGAATTCGTGTTGGTATTATGCAGCCGTGACTTATTAAACTGATAGTTCGGTAATTTTCACACCTGTCAACACCTGCTTTCTTTGGGATTGGAATTATTATATTGTTCTTGAATTCTGAGGGTATTTCGCCTGTCTCATACATTTTGCTCACCAGATGGTAGAGTTTTGTCAGAACTGGCTCTCCCAAGGCTATCAGTAGTTCTAATGGAATGTTGTCTACTCCCGGAGCCTTGTTTCGACTTAGTTCTTTCAATGCTCTGTCAAACTCTTCACGCAGTATCATATCTCCCATTTCATCTTCATCTACATCCTCTTCCATTTCCATAATATTGTCCTCAAGTACATTGCCCTTGTATAGACCCTCTATATACTCCTTCCACCTTTCCGCTTTCCCTTCTTTGCTTAGAACTGGGTTTCCATCTGAGCTCTTGATATTCATGCAAGTGGTTCTCTTTTCTCCAAAGGTCTCTTTAATTTTCCTGTAGGCAGTATCTATATTACCCCTAGTGAGCCTCTACATCCTTACATTTGTCCTCTAGCCATGCCTGCTTAGCCATTACAATGGTTTATGAATCCTAAAAACAAGTAATAATAATAATTGTTATATCCTAACCAGTAATGCCACCCGAGCCCGCTGCCAAAAGGTTGGCAGCATCAAAGTCCGGACGCCGTCCGCATAAGCAGCGCCAGCGAGACAGGAAATCGCCGCAAGTCTGCCCGCGCCACCGCTGGCTTCTGCTTTCTTAAGCGCTGGAGTCGCGAGCGCTAGGACAGTTCTGTATTCGCCGCTCAGTTGTATACTCGCCACCGAATTGTGTACTTGCTAGTCAGTTGTGTGTTCATCGCAGCAGAGTTGTTGTTTGTCGTCAGCCGACGCTGACCTAGCCGCTCCGACTCGAACTAGACAGATCTCTGTAGACACGGAGTTCACTATTGTGTTTCTGTATCTTCATCAAAAAAGATAAGTACCGACTTTTATTTAATCAGAGTGTTTGGGTTTTCATCTTTCTGTTCACTGTTCCAGCGGACCGGTCGGCCCGCTATTAAAAGTGTGGCGGTGACTTCGTAAGCCGTTTCTACAGCGAATTGTTTGTCGCTACGAACACCGCCACAAAAATAATGATTGGAACATTATTGAATAGTAACAACTGTAGCATAATTCCAGTCAACGAAAGAAAATTAGGGAAAAAGGATAAATTTTTGCCCTTAATTAAAGGCAAAATGACTATATGTAATCTCAAATAGTAACAATGAACTACAAATAGAAAAGACAATCGATAAATAAATCCATAGCAAAGAGAATACCAACATGCAAAATAAAAACTCTATGAACTTATGCAGCAACTTAATATGTAATTCATGTAATAAAGAAGGGCTAACTTTTGTACAGTGATGGGAGAAGATGCCATGAACTACATACACTGGGGTGTGAGCATGGGGATGGAGGCAAGGGGACGGAGGGCGGGGAGGTCACTTATTGTGCCTTGTGGCGAAACCGTTTCTCAGTATAGAATTAAACTCCACTAAATTTGCTACAATAAAGGCCCCGTTCATTATTTTTCTCTAGGACTGTTTGCATGTTGCAGGGCCTGCAAGCATTACAGTTTATTAAAATAGTGTTGTAATGGCATAACATCAATGCTTATTTTTTAAATTAAGTGGGATAACACTTAATATTAAATGTGTCTCTCACATCTAAGTGCATTAGAACTGTGTTAAGGGATAAACTGTGTTCTGGGGATGAAACAGGGTGGAGGGAGCGGGGATGAAGGGCAGAAGCGAGCTGGGGAGGTACGTCACCAGATTGTGGTCGTGTACTTCGATTCTTCACAGGTCTGCTAACTGAAGAGCGAGCAGGTAATTCCCCACTCTGTCTACCCAACTACGTCACAAGAAGCAACTAAAGGGTCTTATACCAGCCGTCCACAGCGCACCGTATTAATTACTGGCGATGCAGTGCTCCGACAAGCAGGAAGTGTTGGGGTTGATCATTTTACACAAAGTATATTAAAACCACTTCGAATACACAGGGTGACAGTTATTGAACTGTATGAACTAAAATCGTTATAACTTCTGAACAGTTTGCGTTATTGCGTTCAGACTGCTCGGTTGGCTGTGGAGCACAATGGGAATTTTGATGTGAGTATGGTTGGTTTAGCGACGATGCCCACTTTCATTTGGATGGGTTCGTCAATAAGCAAAATTGGCGCATTTGGGGGACTGAGAATCCGCATTTCGCGATCGAGAAGTCTGTTCATCCTCAATGGGTGACTGTGTGGAGAGCAATGTCCAGTCACGAAATAATCTGTACGTATTCCTCGATGGCACAGTGACTATCAAGCGGTACGTAAAGGTGTTGGAAGATGATTCCATCCCCATTATCCAAAGTGACCCTGATTTCGACAATATGTAGTTCAAATAACACGGACCTCTACTCCATCGAAGCAGGAGAGTGTTTGATGTCCTGGAGGAACACTTTGGGGACCGCATTCTGGCTCTAGGGCACCCAGAGGCCACTGGCATGGGCCTAAACTGGCTCCCATATTCTCTGGATCGGAGCAAATGCGACTCCTTTTTGTGGGGCTGCTGTACATCAATAACTCCAAAGCCATTGCTGAGCTGAAAACAGGCATTCACGAGGTCATCTACAGCATCGACGTTCCGACACTTCAGCGGGTCATGCAGGGTTTCGCTATTCGTCTCAAAATGTTCAAATGCGTGTGAAATCTGATGGGACTTAACTGCTAAGGTCATCAGTTCCTAAGCTTACACACTACTTAACCTAAATTATCCTAAGGACAAACACACACACCCATGCCCGAGGAAGGACTCGAACCTCCGCCGGGACCAGCCGCACAGTCCATAACTGCAGTGCCTGAGACCGCTCGGCTAATCCCGCGCGGCGCTATTCGTCTGCGTCATATCATCGCAAATGATGGCAAGCATATCGAACATGGCATAACCTAAATCCGAATATCTGTAGTGACTTTTACATGTTGAATAAAATGTGCGCATCGTAGTTTGTAACTAGCTTACGTTTCTTTTTTCACACATAGTTACCACTAATACGAGGGTAATCCCAAAAGTAAGGTCTCCTATAGAACTCTGTGTGGCAGTTGGTCACACTGTCATGATGTGTTTCACGCGCTGTGTGTAAACATGCGCACGCCGCGCTGAGGCGCTCAGTCTTGGCTTGGCAGCTGTTGAGAATGGAGCTCCCGTTGGATGTTACCGTCAAGTGCGAATTGCGAACAGTTATTCGGTTTTTGAACGCAAAGGGCACTGCACCGATTGAAATCCATCGCCAATTGACGGAAGTGTATGGTGAGTCGTTCATGGATGTCAAAAATGTTCGTAAGTGGTATAGAGAGTATGCTGCTGGTCGGACCGAAATTAACGACGAATAAAGGAGCGGGAGACCGTCAATTTCTGAGGAGACAGTGTTGAAGGCTGAGCAAAGCATGCGTGAACATCGACAGATCACCTTGGACGGATGTTGAGCAAAGGCGTACACATTCTCCATGACAACGCTCGCCCATACATCGCTCGGCAAACCGTTACTCTCCTGCAACAGTTTCAGTGGAACATAATCACCCACCCACCCTATAGTCCAGACTTGATGCCCAGTGACTATCATCTGTTCCCTAAGTTAAAAGAACATTTGGCGGGAAAGCGATTCAGCTCCGACGACGAGGTGAAAGAAGAGGTTCATAACCTTCTGAAAAACATGGCGGCGAGCTCGTATGACATGGGCATACAAAAACTGCCACAGCGTTTACAAAAAATGCATCGGCAGAAATGGTGATAATGTCGAATAATAGCTAAATGTTCAAGCTGTAAACTGATGTAAACCATTGTAGAAATAAACTGGTCTATGTATTTATAAAAAAAAAGAGACCTTACTTTTGGAATTACTCTTCGTACTAGCGTAAAAAACACTTTTGGACATAATCTACATAAATCACTGCACACTGTTCTACACTGCTAGAGAGAAATTGATCCTTAGCCATCATGTACAGCAGCTGTAGCGCTCTTCTGCGAAACGGGCATCCTCTTCCACCACAAGTGCCGCTCGCTTTTCGGTTTACAGACATACTATATCTCCCAAGCATTTCCTGACCAGTTCTCTTATATCAGTAGACAAAATTACTTCACTCTGCTCGTGTTTACATAGTGGAACTATTTTCAGTTTATTAAATGTGTATTTATTTGCAGTTACTAAGCGACCTTTAATGTAAAATACCTTCCTGAGAAGTGTATAATTTGTACGTGTGATGTTGTCAACCACCTTTGTAGTGTTGTGGGAAACGGTCTGGATTTGCAAATGTGGCACCTTTCAGCTGTCTATAGTTGACAGCGTATTGTAAATCGATGTAATTGTAATGTAATCACTTGTGCGGTGAATTAATGTTGCGGTGTGCGTACTGTAAGACCTTCAGTACACACACCATCAGATTATTTGACTTGTCGCTCTAACGAAGTAGGCGAGTGTCAGCAATATGTATCGTGGTCTTATCGATAGAAATGCCACTTGCACACACATTTATTAAAATAATAACAAGCATAAAAATTACTTAACTTGGTTCTGGATGCTATTTACAATTGACAATCTGAAGTTCCTTTGGTATTGGTACGTTAATCTTATTCTCACATATATCTCTGATACCTGACAAAAGTGTCTATACATTTATCTTCATGGCTTTGTACAGGAATATGGTAATCTTATTAGTCGCAGACTGAAACAGACTGGTGCAGAGACAAATGCAGACTGGTACAGACTGGTGCAGACAAATGCAGATTGACTAATTGGAGGTCTGTACACTCGTTATAATACCTCGCGCGTTCATGTATCACTGCGCGAGTGTGATCCACGAGGAGAAAAGGTTCTACGTTAGCAGCAATCTCATTGGCTGCGTTACATATTAATACGCGGATCGGCGGAAGCAGAATTTGGTCCGTCTCTATGGCAGCGCCATCTCGTAGTGCAGAGACAGACGAGCGCTGCGCCTGCGCTGTTGTGCTTAGCGGGGCGCACTCTAGTGGGAAAGTTGTGTACGCGCTGACTACGCGGAACTATGTACACAACAGATGTGTCACCAGAAAGTTATTGCACATCTCTCACCAGTGATTGTGTTAGTGATTACTGGTGGACTGCATAGTGTAGAGCCACAGTATATTGTACTACCTCCACTGGGGGTCAGCTTTGCCGACTCACAGCACCGGTGGTCCAGGAGGAAACCGGACCCCATGCGGCGAGCGCCCGAGACGCGCCACGCTGGAGCCATTCTGAAGACACTCAGGGGGTAGGTGGGATGACACATGGAGTCCATGAATGGCCTAACGTAACCACTTCCAGTCAATAATCGGGTCATTCGCGTGAGAGGACCCAGTCCATTCCACGTAAACACAGCCCAGGACATAATTAAACCGCCATTAGTTTGCAGAGTACTTTGTTGACAATTTGGCTCCACGGTTTTATGGGGTCTGCGGCAAACTCGAATCTTACCACCAGCTCTTACCAACTGTAACTGCTACTTGTCTGACCAGACCACAGTTTTCCAGTCGTCTAACATCCACCCGATATGACAACGAGTCCAGGAGAGGAGCTGCAGGCGATGTCGTGCTGTTAGCAAAGGCACTCGCAACGATCGTCTGCTGGCACAGCCCATTAACGTCAAATTTCGACGGACAGTCCTAACTAATAAATTCGTCGCACGTCCCAAATTGATTTCTGCGGTTATTCCATACAGTGTTGCTTGTCTGTTAGCACTGACAACTTTACACGAACGCCACTGCTCTCGACCGTTAAGTGAAGGCCGTCGGCCCCTGCGTTGTCTGTGGTGAGAGGTTATAGCTGAACTTTGGTGTTCTCGGCACACTCTTAACACTGTGGATCTCGGAATATTGAACTCCCTAACAATTTCCGAAAAAGAATGTCCTATGCGTCTAGCTCCAATTATCATCCAGCGTTCAAAGTCTGTTAATTCCAGTTTTGCGGCCAAAATCATGTCGGTAACCTTTTCACATGAATCACCTTAATACAAATGACATCTCCTCCAATGCACTTCTTTTATACCTTGTATACACGACACTAGCACCATCTTTATAAGTGCGTATCGCCAACTCATTACTTTGACACTTCAGTGTAAACATGTGATTGTCGGATAGTAAATCCCGAATGCTTGGATGATACCCGACTCAGATCTAGATATTAAAACTGTTGGATACACCAGTCCAGACTGAAATTGTATAAATTAGACAGTTCTACTTCATCATTCGTAACTCAAAACTGAGTATTGGCATAAAAACGGGCTGTTTTAATTAGTCTCTAAAACACAGAATGCTTGTTGTACGCTTCAAGTAGGTATGCCATTTGCTGATATTGAGTGCTGGAGCGGGCCTGAACGTGCTGTGGCTGTGAAGGTCTTTTACGAAAACGGTGAATGTGTTGCTGCTGCTAGACGGGAATACCGTTGCCATTTCAACCTTAGACGGAATGATCCTGTACTCTCGGCACACGCAATCAGGTTACGGGTGAAAAACTTCGAAGCAACAGGAAGTACACTTAAGCTGAAATCGACAGAGAGGCCCAGAAGTTATCATTCATTGTCGCTCACAGGAATAGAGAGCGTGAAAGATGTGACCAATAGTCCAAAATGGGGACGATAGTGGGAATGACTAGTAGTAGTGTGCACAGAATTACGGAATGATTTAAAGTTGCGACGGCACAAGACACAGACTGTGCTAGACTTAAATGAAAGTGATAAAAAACCGAATGATTGTTGAGCTGTAGGATAAAATTAATGAAGGCATCTTAAAATTGCTATCGGTGAGTGACGAGGCACATTTTCATCTCACAAGGACCCCCTTGAGTGGAAGATCGCAAGGGGCCAATGATGTTTACGACGCCCCACACATTGTCTACCATCCAACTATAATATTGGCTGCTAATGGCAACAGGGGACGGGACTGGAGGTGTCTAATAGTGAGCACAGCATTAGGCTACTGAGTATAGTTGAACTGCTTAGACGACGTGCAACTCACAACAGTGCTACGGTGCTAATGGCGTTATGCAAAGAAGAGCTATGGCAACGATAAACAAAGCAAACATTGCATTATATCTACAACAGCTGCCGAAGTTGACATTTCGTTAGAAGGAAACCCAATGAATTTCGCAGAGTTCGAAAGAAGTGACAAATGAAACATCAGCGTTTCTGCAAGATTAGTCAGTGGAATGTGTGGTGTCGTGTAAGCTCGACTGTGCAGACAATGTGCACGAGGAGTACAACGATGACGATACGAACTTAACAAGAGAAAGGTAAGTAAAACAGATGTCGAGCCATTTAGTTCATCATTCTTGTCGGTC